>NC_068427.1:14791238-15091238 GCF_023373465.1 Oncorhynchus keta | reverse complement strand
AACGAAGGACACTGTTTTTCCCTGGATGGTGGCATTTCAGAATTACCGAATGCGGTCTCTTATTGAGTAAACAGCTTATAATCAAAACACGAGGGCTCTGAAATTGTGTGGAGGTTTTCCATGCTCGGCTCGGAGGAATTCACCTCATTGCAGACAAGGAATGTCTTTCCCCCCTTATTTTCTTAGTTCTACTTGACTTCCATTGATATACACCCCATCTGGCCATCAGGGGCCTGTTTTAAACTGAACCTCCAATCCCACAGTCCAAACCATACTGTATGTCCCAGCACTACTATATCGAGTGAAAGCGAAAGCTCTGCTAATTACTATTGATTGAGAGGTCAGAGGCCATAAATATGACAATTTCTGAGCATCCGATACTAACTAAGAACATTGCTTGTGATTTCTGGACTGGCTATTGATGGTAAGCCTCTTTATGATCTATACTTGGATCAGAGAAGAAAACAAAAGCTCTATTACCAAGGCAATAAATCACTCATACCCAGGAGATTTTGAGTTATGATTTTGAAGTGCCTCATTCATGAATCGAGTTTTGAGCAAAGCAGGCAGGGTCTCCAGGAAACGTCCAGGAATGGCCAGGGGCTTGGCTCAGGTCTCAGGTTTGGCACGGTCTGTTAGCATGACACCATGTCTTGGCTTTGTCCTGAGGCAACACATATATGGTTCCAATAGACCACCAGCCTCTCCCTCTGATGCTGTTGATTACAGTGGTCTCCACGGAAACTAACTTTCACATGCTACACCAATAAGAGGCATATAAGCAGGAGATGATATAAGAAGAAAGATGTACATTAGTTAAAGGTAATGAGGAAATATGGGGACTTTGTGTTAAACGTGTAAGTGACAGTTTCTTCCTAGCGGGATAGCTGGAGGTGACATCCATGTTTTCTTGGAAAAGACAGGAGTAGATGGGCTTGAGAAATGGACAGGGGGGCTCAGAGATAAGGCCTTAGTGAGATCACAGGCAGGGAAGAGACAAGATGAGACGAGACGTTGCTACAGTCCAGGGGCCCAGGCAGGTCCTGCTGAGATGGACCCTGGACTTCAATTTCCTCCATGTCTGTCAGGGTACATTGGCTCTGGGAGGGCTCTATGTCATGATGAATCAGAGACGTGCTCAGGGCTATGTTTGTGAGGCTAACCCTTGACCCATAGTGCAGGAACCACATTATGTCAGTGGGAGCCAGATGTATGGCTGCCTGCTAGGTATTAGTGGAGGTATTGCTTGTACTGTAGCTAAGATACACAGAGTAACCAATGGTGTGGCCGTTGGGTGGGGGTGGGGACTGTGGACATATTTGAAATAGATCTTAAAACAGCTTTTTAGCCTTGCTTCTCTTTAGGGTGCTTTTTAAGTGTTTCAGTTTTTATTTAAATTATTTAGTTATTTTTATCATCTTATGGTTATTATTTTTTTAAATGTTATTCCTGTGAAGTGTGTTGCTTTAAAAAAAAATGTTTTACCTTTATTTAACTAGGCAAGTCAGTTAAAAACAGATTCTTATTTACAATGACGGCCTATCCAGGCCAAACCCGGACGACGCTGGGCCAATTATGTGCCGCCCCATGGGACTCCCAATCACGGCCGGATGTGATACAGCCTGGATTCATGTCTGAAATGTGCTATACAAATAAAGCTTGATTTGATTTACAACCTGTCCAAATAATTAAAATAAAATACAATTTTATTTGTCACATGTGTCAAATAAAACAGGTTTTGACTTTACAGAGAAATGGTTACTTACGAGCCCTTTCCCCACATTGCAGAGTTAAAAAGTATGACATTGGCTGTATATAGGCCTCCAATGAGTGGTTCCGGAACTGGATTCTCAAGCCTCGTAACCTGTGCTGATATTAAATATTAGCGATAGGGATATTAATGTGCAATGTAGACAGTTCTATTTTCTCCCGAGATTGAAACACTGATGAAGTGCCCATCGGTTATGAATGTTTTAACCTCGGTCTTGAGTCAGTCAGTTCCTGATTTCAAAGAGCACCAAAAACTACAATAACCATGAGCCTTAACATTTCTGCTGCCACAGAAACAGACACTGGGTCTGTTCTGACGCGATCAAAAAGTTAATTTTGCACCTGTGACAATGCTATCAAGTGCCATCATATGTTCGCTAACAGATCTCATGGTTTATTTTAGGGATGAGGAAAAGGGTATCAGCAATGTTTTGTAACTTAGGTAGCTAAAAGAAATTGGAAACACAACAACCGTCATGTTTCTAAAAACTTCCAATGAGCAAGTGTACTGAATGAGTGATTTGTATCAGCTCTGCAATTGGACAATACAGGCTGCAATGCTGTATGGAATGACTAGTTTGTTCGCCCCCTAAGTCTTGTATCTGTAACTCACACAAACGGTATGGTGACAGTGTTGTGTTTTATTTTGGGTGTTTTTGACTTGTGAGGAATGTTATATTCTTTTTTAGTCATCGCCATTACTTTAGTTTCATTTGGAATTACTCCATGCTTCCTGCATTGACATGCACTGAAATGTAGTTGTACCAATTGGTTGAGTCAGTACATCTGTTGGTTGGTGACCTTTTTTACATTGATCGTGACCTCACTTCCTCATTCAAATGAGAGAAGATTTAAGGACAAGACAACTTTTCTCTGTCTCATTATTTCTCCTGTTTTACAGTTTAGTAATGTGAAAAATATCTATTTAAAAAAGATAAGATACAGTAACATTACATTTTTGTTAACAACACAATTGTTTTTTATTTATTTAACTAGGCAAGTCAGTTAAGAACAAACTCTTATTTACAATGACAGCCTAGGAACGGTGGGTTAACTGCCTTGTTCAGGGGGAGAACAACAGATTTTTACCTTGTCAGCTCGGGGATTTGATCTAGCAACCTTTTGGTTACTGGCCCAATGCTCTAACTACTAGGCTATCTGCCACCCAAACAGTTGTGTGATGTGTTGCATTTTTTTGTATTTCAATTGAAATTAGAGTCTCTCCAGTTGAAGTGGTGGAGTCACGCTAGGCGAACCGAGACAAAATGGCATCGCAGACATTTCGACGTGATACAAATATATGTTTTAAGCTCCTGGAGACTTTATTAAATTAAACGTGCTTAGACTTAGATACATATACATTTGACTAATGAATCCTTCAATTGAGAAGTGTCAGTCATTTATATTTTTGAATTTATTACTGGTTGATTTTGCTAAGCCACAGAGGGTTAGAACAACGAGACATATCGTTCAACAGATGTATAAATGTGAAGCATCGGATTGGCGTTTCTAATTACGACCAAATATGGTGATGAGAGGAAGCCCAGTGGCCAGCAGTGGGAGAAGATAGAGCAAGATGGATTTTGGCCATCATCCTGCAAATCTTCTCATCAATTTGAACATTTGTTCTCCAAACAGTGTTCTGTTTCCAAAACGAACAAACAATGTGGATTGTGATTTTGTAGACTTTACATTTTTCCATAGCAAATTTAGTAATTGCACACGCACACGTCACAGAGTAGGCATTCCCTAACGGACATATGCAAAGAAATGCTAGAACGCGCCAATAGGATCTCACTAGCTCATGCTTGGCTCTGCCCACATCCTTGCTTGTTCTGCCCACTATGATTCATTTTCACTCATTCTTCTATCTTGGCTTAGTTATAAAAATATTTTGTGATGTGTTGGGTAAATACACATTTTGTTGGTTTTACTTAACAGGTATGACATTTGCACTATTCTTTATTTTGGTTATTGGATCGCAAAAGCTATAGTTATATATTGATTTAGGGGACTGAATATGGAATGGGAAAATGTGGGAATGAACTTTTGTTTACTATAGTTATTTTTGTATGGATATTGAGAATTCGTGATTCTGTGAAATTATATTTGCTACAACTGTATGAGACAATTGACCCTGTTGCAACTACATTTCAGCTGAGAGAAGATTTCACAACACACAGGCCAACTTTTCTCGGTCTCATTAGTTCTCCTGTTTTTAACGGTTCACCCTGGCGCTTTTTGTAGTTATTCAAATGTTTGGAACCCCGATAACCAGGATTTTGTTGAAATTTGTATGCTAAACATCTATGGTCATGTCATTTCTGGAACCATAACCCCTGGAAGAGGGGCGCGGCCCGTTGGAACTACATTCTTAACCCGTACAAATAATGCATGTATATTTACTGTCAGTCTAGGCCTAAACTATAGGTAGGTCATTATTTGTTAAATTGTCATAGCTATTGAAAGAGACACTTAACACAGTGGATGCGTGCCCCATTTGAGCTATAAGCTCTCTGTCAGAGAGTGGAGGGACTGGGATCCTAAATATCATCATCATGTTTTCCTCCCATGTTGTCTCCCCGAAGCCAGCCGAGCTGACCTAGTGTAATGAAAGGAAAACCGGGATATTGGAGGCATATTCATGTGGCTAGGTCTGGCCCTGGTAACTCTTCTTTGTGCTTCGCCATAAATGTGAAGCGTGTTCCCCCGTTAGAAAGTTCCGCAACACAAATAAACTCACAAGAGCTCTCAGTCCCAGATTCATCTTTCACACGAGAGCTTTCAAATTGTAGTCCCTCCAGCTCTGGCTACGCACAATTTGCTCCCTTTGGCCCAGTAAAGCAGTGTAATAACAATGTTCTCTCTCTTCCCCTTTATCTGTCTCTCTCCTGCTCTATCGGTGGGTTTTGAAATGCTGAGGCTAGCTCAGCTGTTTATTTGTTTGATGGGCTTAACTGGCCCGTGTAGACTTTGGGGAGGATGGACAGGATTGGCATTACTGTAACGTGGGTGATTTTATATGTTTTATTAACATGAGGTAGAACAGAAGACTATGTAGTGGTGTAAACTGTAATATCATTCAAGATGTCTAAAGTCACATGTGGATAAGTGGGTTTATTCCTTTGCCCTTAATTAAGATGTGCCTCCACTGTTGCTTTTGTTCAATGCTTTTTTGTTGTTGCAAATCCCACACTCAGGATACATTGAAAATCTACTTCTGTTAATTCCATCAACAATTGCCATAAACTTGGCTGTAGTACCGTCCTCTCCTTCCTCTATCGTTGTGTGTTTTATATTGAGGGCCGTCTGTTCTGTTCAACCTGGCAGGCGTGCATTGGCATTCGCTGATTAAACTGGAGTTTGAGGCTCTAGAACACATGGCATCTTTTACTCCTTGAAGGATTTTGGCTTGCCGTAAAACTATTTTTTTGATTGTCTTTCGTTGTATTTATCCAATTACTATTTAATGAAATACATTGTGAATATTACTCATACGATATATTATCTCAGTTTATACTGGATTACTCACTAATTCCTGAAGCTGATTTGTAGACAGTTTAGGTACAGTGCACTACTGTATGTGCATGGGTGCATGGGTTAATGGGTTAATGGGTGCACACACACACACACACACACACACACACACACACACACACACACACACACACACACACACACACACACACACACACACACACACACACACACATTTGCCCACCCACCACATTCACACATTCCTTGCTAAATAAAAAACATTGTCAGATTTGCTTTGGAGTCAGTGTTACAATTGACAGAAAGCACTCACAGGGCTACTGATATTGATCATCGTCCTTCTACATGGCACAAGTACAAGACAGACATTGCTGTTTCGCTTTACACTTGATGTCGAGCTCCTTTTGCTGCAAAGCCATCGATCATGTCAGGAGGAAAAGTTCACAGCAGAGGGAATTCTCCCAGAATGTATTGTTTTCAACTGTGGAATAGATGGAATAGATGGAAGAAAAGAAAGAAAGGGGCTTGGCAGAAGATGAGTGTGGTTTTGGGCTCAGAGCGTAGGCATCACCACAATACCATATATCCTCACACTCCTCTCTGTCTTGGTGACGCTTGGTTTTACCTGTGTTCCTGCCGCTTTCACCATGGGTGTTCAGTATGCCGCACTTAGTGTCCATTTACTATATAATAATACATATACACAGAAAATAATAATATTGATTAGGATCTAATCAAGCCTTCTAAGACCAGCCTTTAGATACTAAGCATTAGATCAAACAAACACTGCATAGCCTCAAAACATGGCTAAAACAATCATTTTGATGTCATGGATTGTCAGTCCTTGTATCTGTAGCTCTGTCCATGATTTTGAGAGTGGTTACTTTTCTCCAGCCCCAAGAAAGTAAAACCGCAGTGAGAGATACACTTGGGGCATCAGACAGTTAAGAAGGAATAGAGACTGATGGCAATGAAACAATCACAGAACACTTTGTCTAAACTCACTATTGTGTAATTTTCTCTCTCTCTCCCTGCTGCAAAGGATTTTAATTTCGTTCTCTTTTTTTTCAATCCAATCTCAAGTACCTAGACCCTCCCCAGTGTTCCAAGTTGAACTGCAGACTAGGATAATATATGTTTTATCTTCCTAGCTGAATACAGAAAAAGGCTGCCACTCCAGGAGGTCAGATGTACTCAGGGACAGTATGTGTGTGTGTGTGGCCTTGCACCAGAAGAATGCATGTCTGACATGATTTTAAGATAGGTGCCCGGTCGGTCCTCAGATTGTCTGCCACTGTCTTTTTAGTTGTTCCAAAGGTCAAAGCCAAGTTTGGTGAGGCTGCCTTCAGCCACCACGGTCCTTTGGAACAGCCTGCTGGAGGATCTGAGGGCCTCAGAAACTATGAGGATTTTTAAGGATCTTAAGTTACACCTTTTTAGCCATGCTTTTACTTAGGATGCATTTATTCATACCCTCTTATTTATTTTAGCCCATTTTGTACATCTTATTTATTTTAATGCACACGCCTCTTATTTTCCTTTTATTTTACTATTTTAATTTGTGTACTTTTGATCTTTTTCACCTTTTATTTTATTTGGTAAGCACTTTGAAATGCATCCCCTGGAAGAAATGTGCTCTATAAATAAAGTGTGTGTGTGTGTGTGTGTGTGTGTGTGTGTGTGTGTGTGTGTGTGTGTGTGTGTGTGTGTGTGTGTGTGTGTGTGTGTGTGTGTGTGTGTGTGTGTGTGTGTGTGTGTGTGTGTACGCGTGTTCATGGGTTTTTGTTGGGGGACCACCTTGCTGTTCACCTGTCTCCAATACACAGCATACAATACAGACTCAAATTAAAATAGCATTATGCGTATTAACGATGATAGAAACCTCTGTGGCATATCTTTGCATTGACTTTTGTGGGGGAATCAAAGCATTTGGTTCAAAAGATGCATTTTTTTATACATAGTTTATTGGATTACGCTAAGATTATCGGAAAGGGTTTACGGCAGAATACACACAAACACATGACTTCAGTCTGTCAACCTTCTTCAGACAGTATTTCATTAGGGATTAGCTACAAGGTCCCGCCAGGTGTAACTGAAAGACATTTGTTAGGTTAAATGAGGGCGGCAGATAGCCTAGCGGTTAGAGCGTTGAGCCAGTAACTGAAAGGTTGCAGGTTTGAATCCCTGAGCTGAAAAAAGGCTCTGTCGATATGCCCTTGAGCAAGACACTTAATCCTAGTCGCTCTGGATAGGAGTGTCTGTTAAATGACAAAAATGGAAGTGGAAGAAAAGCAAGGGTACAGTCTGGAAGGCTATAGCTTTCATTGGATTATCTATTTGAAAATGTAATTAGTAGGAAGAAATACCAGCCAAAGTTTGTTTCCCCTTTGGATGCACTGTTTTGCAATGACATGCTTTATATACACTATTCAGAATAAGCCGAAGATAAGGTAGGTGACAGTAGTGGCAGTCAAAGTCGACCCACTCCACCCACAGTTCCCTCAGAGTAAGTAACTCTTTCAAGGCGAGTTTGGCGTAAGTGGTAGTGGTTGCTGGTGTGGTGGTGGCAGCGACAGCAGTGTTGGTTGGCATGCAGAGGGGTGATTTCACCGACACCTCTCCCCTTCACAGTGGATCAGTCTCTCTAGGGCCTGATCAAAGCCATGTGACCGCAGCCATGCGGGTCGTTGATTGCTTCCATGCACTCCATGACACCACTCGGCGCGGCCCACAACACCCTAATTAAAATGGAGAGTGAGAAGAGAGGGACTCCCACACACACACACACACAGACTTCACGCATACACACAGGCACGCGCACGCACTTACATGAACGCACAGTAAACACTCCACTGACCCTGCATTGACTAGAACCACCTCCTCCTTTTGTTCTGAAAAGGGCAGCCCTTGAAAAGCAGAAGCAATAGCCGAGGACCCTCGTAATGCTCATTTTAACCCGATGTCACTGTAAAACCCATAAGCACAAAGTCAATGGCTGCAAACCAAGATGGATGCATACCAGTAGGCGTGTAGCTAATGGAATGAGAACGTAGAGAAACCAAGTCACAATGACAAGAGATTCTGACCCTACACCTGGCGGAACAGAAGTTTATCCAATTTCTATTCCAAATTCCAATACTAATTAGAGTGAGAAATACCCCCTCGGCGCCTAGCCGGCGGTGATTCAGGGAGCTGGGTGCTTTGTTGGTGGCTTAGCAGAAAGGATCAATATCATATCAGGCCTGGTGGAACACATGACAGTTCAATTTCACAGCCAGCCTCTCAATCGATACCTGTGGAACAGTTTCGGACTATCCCAAAGGTTGCCTGGCAGAGTTAATCTATGTCATTAGCCAGGTCACCATGCTCACGGTTATTTCACTGTGCAACAATAAACGTTCATAAAACACGGCTCTGTTCTCTCCTGCTTGACTGCCCACTGCTAATTGAGGTAAATATATTCACATCTTCTTTATAGAAGTCATGTTCAGAGAATATAGAAAAGGATAGGCTGGCAGGCCTAACTACAGGGTACAAAGCGGAGGAAATTTAACCAAGTTTTATCGAGCATAACATGTGTTAAAATAAACTGTTTAACCTGTTAAGGTCTGTCCATACCTTTAGGATAAAGTGTTTGCCCTTGAAACCTTGCACCATTTACAGTAACTGTTCATTGTAAGTATTTATGTCTGCTTGGAAGAAATAAACAGAAGGTGTTACATATGGATACAGTTGAAGTCGGAAGTTTACATACACTTATGTTGGAGTCATTCAACTCATTTTTCAACCACTCCACAAATTTCAGTTTGGTCAAGTCGGCGAGGACATCTACTTTGTGCCCGACACAAGTAATTTTTCCAACAATTGTTTAGAGACAGATTTTCATTTATAATTCACTGTATCACAATTCCAGTGGGTCAGAAGTTAACATACACTAAGTTGACTGTGCCTTTAAACAGCTTGGAAAATTCCAGAAAATGATGTCATGGCTTTAGAAGCTTCTGATAGGCTAATTGACATCATCTGAGTCAATTGGAGGTATACCTGTGGATGTATTTCAAGGCATACCTTCAAACTCAGTGCCTCTTTGCTTGACATCATGGGCAAATCTAAAGAATTTGTAGACCTCCACAAGTCTGGTTCATCCTTGTGAGCAATTTCCAAATGCCTGAAGGAACCACATTCATCTGAACAAACAATAGTATGCAGGTATATACACCATGGGACCATGCAGCCGTCATACCACTCAGGAAGGAGATGCGTTCTGTCTCCTAGAGATGAAGGTATTTTGGTGCTAAAAGTGCAACTCAATCCCAGAACAACAACAAAGGACCTTGTGAAGATGCTGGGGGAAACGGGTGCAAAAGTATCTATATCCACAGTAAAATGAGTCCTATATCGACCTAACCTGAAAGGACGCTCAACAAGAAGAAGCCGCTTCTCCAAAACCGCCATAAAAAGCCAGACTACGGTTAGCAACTGCACACCGGGACAAAGATTATACTATTTGGAGAAATGTCCTCTGGTCTGATTAAACAAACACAACTTTTTTGCCATAATGACCATCGTTATGTTTGGAGGAAAAAGGGGGATGCTTGCAAGCTGAAGAACACCATCCCAACCGTGAAGCACAGTGGTGGCAGGATCATATTTTGGTGCTGCTTTGCTGCAGGAAGGACTGGTGCACATCACAAAATAGATGGCATCATGAGGTAGAAAAAATATGTGGATATATTGAAGCAACATCTCAAGACATCAGTCAGGAAGTTAAAGCTTGGTCACAAATGGGTCTTCCAACTGGACAATGACCCCAAGCATACTTCCAAAGTTGTGGCAAAATGGCTTAAGGACAACAAAGTCAAGGAATTTAAGTGGCCATCACAAAGCCCTGACCTCAATCCTATAGAAAATGTGTGGGCAGAACTGAAAAGCATGTTCGAGCAAGGAGGCCTACATATCTGACTCAGTTACAGCAGCTCTGTCAGGAGGAATGGGCCAACATTCACCCAACTTATTGTGGGCAGCTTGTGGGAGGCTACCCGGAACATTTGTCCCAAGTTAAACAATTTAAAGGCAATGCTACCAAATACTAATTGAGTTTATGTAAACTTCTGACCCACTGTGAATGTGATGGAAGAAATACAATCTCTAATAAGTCATTCTCTCAACTATTATTCTGACATTTTATATTCTTAAAATAAAGTGGTTATCCTAACTGACCTAAAACAGATCATTTTTACGAGGATTAAATGTCAGGAATTGTGAAACACTGAGTTTAAAAGTATTTGACTAAGGTGTATGTAAACTTCAGACTTCAACTGTTTATATGTATATCTCATTGAAGTACAATATCTGAAACTTTTTGATTTGAAGCCACAAATGTATGCAAATCTTAAATACACAAAAGTATTTATCTCAATCATAGAAACCAAATGGATTGTTAATTTGACACTGCTCAGGGTGGTAGTTAGGTCATTTTAAGAAAAATAAAAGGATAATTAAAACCGACCTCATTTGAGCAGCTTGACCAACTCTCTAATACGAGGAATTAGCAGCCACATAAATCCACATGAATTCTAATTCAATGCCCTGGATTTCAGCGAAAACCAGGAAAGGGGAGGGGAAAAATGGTTTTCCCCATTTACTGAAGCTCAGCTGGAATTGCCTGTCAAAATATACCACGGAAACCCAGTGGAAAACTGACACAAGCGGCTCCGCTTTGAGTGGCATTGTGGTTTTGGCCATGGTCCACTCCAAACTGGAACAGGTTATTCCTCTGCATGTGTCAGGGGGCATCGACGGGCAGGGGCGGGACAGGAAGCAACCCTGTAGCAAGGGAGTATGGGTAAAAGTTTCTCCACAAGCCAGGTTTTCCTTCCACTGTTTGCGATGACCGGACACAGCAGAATTGTAACATGCTGTAGGTCACAGGTTGTTACTATAGCAAAGGCTAATGTTTAGTCAAGGGAGCTTTTGTAAAATCTACAGTGTGGTTTTAAAGGATGGACACCAGACGGTCTTTAATTTTTAAGAATAACTAAATAGTTTCCTCTCCCAGTTCACCACTTGTTGCTATAACTTGCTCAAATATTTTGCTTGCAAAAGACAAGGAGGGATTCTAATATAAAGCCATTTTAGATTTGAACATTTAAATGCCACGCAACGCCGTAACGTCACCATTCCAACACTAGCTGGACAGCACATAATCCACTGGAGTTTAGGTTGGTCGACTGCTTCCCGTCACACTGTGCTTTTGGCTATAACACAGCCTCTCACACTCCCTCTCTCATCCCAGCTTACATATTTACAGTCGGCCCAGTGGCAGAGGTCCAGACCCTTAAGCCCAGCTCCAAACACACACCCTGAACCCACCCGGGTGTTCACTTGATGGCTTCTTTGGATCAAGAGAGGAGGATGGGGGAATTGCGTCCAAGAGTTTAGCGGTTCGGACTGGAACCGGAGGAGAATTAAGACTGTCATTATATGGGGATATTGAACTGAGGAGTGCTCTTGTTCAGACGTTTTGTGAAATCAATAGTGTAAAACATTTAAGTCAAATCAAATATTATTGGTCACATACACATGGTTAGCAGATGTTATTGCGAGTGTAGCGAAATGCTTGTTCTTCTAGTTCTGACAGTGCAGCAATATCTAACATGTAATCTAACAATTCCACAACAACTACCTAATACACACAAATCTAAGTAAAGGAATGGAATAAGAATACATACATATACATATATGGATGAGCAATGACCGAGCGACATAGACATGAAGCAATAGATGGTATAAAATACAGTAAAAACATATGAGATGAGTAATGCAAGATACTGTATGTAAACATTATTAAAGTGGCATTATTAAAATGACTAGTGATCCAATTATTGAAGTGGCCAATGATTTCAAGTCTGTATGTAGGTAGAAGCCTCTGTGTTAGTGATGGCTGTTTAACACTCTGATGGCCTTGAGATTGAAAAACATCTTCTGTCACTCGGTCCCAGCTTTGATGCACCTGTACTAACCTCATCTTCTGGATGGTAGCGGGGTGAACAGGCAGTGGCTCGGGTGGTTGTTGTCCTTGGCAATCTTTTGGCCTTTCTGGGACATCGGGTGATGTAGGTGTCCGGGAGAGCAGGTATTTTGCCCCAGGTGATGCATTGTGCAGATAGCACCACCCTCTGGAGAGCCCTGCGGTTATGGGCGGTGCAGTTGCCATACCAGGCGGTGAGGCAGCCTGACAGGATGCTCTCAATTGTGCATCTGTAAAAGTTTTAGGTGACAAACCAAATGTATTCAGCCTCCTGAGGTTGAAGAGGTGCTTTTGCGCCTTCTTCACCACACTGTCTGTGTGGGTGGACCATTTCAGTTTGTCCGTGATGTGTATGCAGAGGAACTTAAAACTTTCCACCTTCTCCACTGCTGTCCCGTCGATTTGGATGGGGGGGTGCTCCCTCTGCTGTTTCCTGAAGTCCACAATCATCTCCTTTTTGTTTTTATTGTCGTTGAGTGAGAGGTTGTTTTTCCTGACACCACACTCCTGTCCTCACCTCCTCCCTAAAGGCTGTCTCATCATTGTTGGCAATCAAGCCTACTACTGTTGTGTCGTCTGCTAATTTGATAATTGTGTTGGATGCATGCATGGCTGCGCAGTCATGGGTGAACAGGGATTACAGGAGGAGGCTGAACACGCACCCTTGCGGAGCACCAGTGTTGAGGATCCACGAAGTGGAGATGTTGTTTCCTACCTTCCCCACCTGGGGGTGGCCTGTCCACAGGGTGGGGTTGAGACCCAGGGACTCAGCTTAATGATGAGCTTGGAGGGTACTATGGTGTTGAATGCTGAGCTGTAGTCAATGAACAGCATTCTTACAAAGGTATTCCTCTTGCCCAGATGGGATAGGGCAGTGTGATGTCGATTCCGTTATTTGTGGACCTATTGGGGCGGTACGCAAATTGAAGTGGGTCTAGGGTGACAGGTAAGGTGGAAGGGATATGATCCTTGACTAGTCTCATGATGACAGAAGTGAGTGCTACGGGGTGATAGTCACTTAGTTCAGTTACCTTTGCCTTCTTGGGTACAGAAACAATGGTGGCAATCTTGATGCATGTGGGAACAGCAGACAGGGATAGAGAGAGATTGAATATGTCCGTAAACACACCAGCCAGCTGGTCTGCGCATGCTCTGAGGACGCGGCTAGTCTGATTTATGAGATGCTAACAGAAATGCATAGCTCGTCAAGTGGTGTAAAACCATTGTTTTAGATGTTATTCACATTGGTTCCATTGATAGAAGACAACCAGTTTCTCCTTCCAAAGATTCAAGCCTCAAAACCGGCATTTAAAATCAAATTTCCGCAAATAAATCCTCTCGACCGGATGACAACATATTCATTTCCCCATGATGTTGAATTTTGAATGTCCTCTCATGACAATAGAGGTGAATAGACATTTAGTCAGTGTGACTGACAGTATCAATTACAGTAACAAATGTATGACTGGATGAGTTGATGGTAATATATGGACAAATATTGGACACATCATGACCTTAGCTCTCCTAGGCAAGGTTTTATTTGACAGTCAATCAATATTAAAACAGTTGATTAAATGGTTTAAAGCGCACACACTATATTTGCATAAAGTAGTTCTGAATCCATATGTAAGGCCTATAGGTGAATTCAAATTCAGAACCTTTTCATCATGTGATCTTACTGATGTAACCACCAATACAATTATTGTGATGATTTAACAAGTCCTCTCATTAATGAAAAGCTGTAAATTACTCCCATTTGGAAAACCCACCAAGATTGTATAAGTACACCAACACATACCCACCCAGCAATACACACAAGCATGCACATACACACACACACACACACACACACGCACGCACGCACGCACGCACACACACGCACACCACCACAGAGTTTTAGGGGTCTGTTACTGCAGTGACTGTCAGTATGGGATATTAGTCATGGGGAAGTGGTACACCTCATATAAACTCCAATAACCTACAGCTGAGAACAGTAAAAGCTAGAGGTGAATGTGTGGCTTGGTGCATGGGAACATCTTTCCAGAGATTTAGCTAATGGGTGATCTGAGGAGCTAGATAGGATTGAATGCAGTATAGATCAGACATCCCTTAGCTGCCATAATTCCCTGCATAGTCCTGGACACAGATCTGGCCCCTGGGAGGCTGGATCCGGTGGGTGACTTAGAGCAGGGATATCAGCTTTTGTCTTTGAAATTCCCTAACAGTGTGTCAGCTTTGGCAGTGAATTTCCAAGATTATGTTTGTTGGCCTTCGGCATAAAAAGGATAGTTTCCATTGTGTGAAGAACCTCCAGATCTTGCAGAAATGTAACCAATTAATATGTGATTGACCACTGTCAGGAATGGCAAGCAACCATTGCTCATCAAGCACAGATGCTTCTGGATTGAGGCAGGTGCATTTTTGAGTCCAGAGGGAAGGACAGGAATCTTGTACATACTCTTAAACACAAAATATGCCAGCTGACCTGAATCTGAAGGTTTTGGTGTGGGTTTATCCTTTCATAATGTGAACATAAGGATTTCACATCCCTTTTACACTTCATGACTAACAAACGTAACTGCAACACTTATTTTCTTCATTGAATCCACATCATTGCTCATCATGCAAACTCTTTGATTGGATTGGATCAAATACACATGTACATTGACCAAATGTTGAGGGAAGTTATTGGAATTCCATATCAAATGACAAAACAAGTTAAAGGCAATATATTATTAACAACGTACATTCCTCTTGAACAGGCCACTATATGGCAAGTAGCTTAGCTTTTAAGATTATTGGGCCAGTAACCGAAAGGTCGAATCCCTGAGCCGGCAATGTGGAAAATCTGCCATTCTGCCCTTTAGTAAGACAGTTAACACCCAACAACAACTGCTCCCGGGCACCGATAGCGTGGACGCCGATTAAGGAAGCCCCCCGCACCTCTCTGATTCAGAGGGCTTAGGTTCAACGCAGAAGACACATTTCAGTTGAATTCATTCAGTTATGCAACTTCACTAGGTATCCCCTTTCCAAGTGTACCCTAACATGATGGCTGGTTTAACTTGGTACAGTAGACATTTCATGCTGAGCTCAGCTTCCTCTGTCCTGTCACTTCACTCAACACAACACCATGCCAGACATGGGGTCAGTCTCTGACTGCCTTTCTCCTTAATGAACGAGCAGATAAGGCCTATGGGGGCCTGGGACAGCCTTGACACAAATTGCCATGTCCTCTGACTAGGATTAGCTGTAATTACTGTTCTGTTCGCAATAGAAGATCAATGGGATAACAGTGTAACACGTAAAGGCCGGCTGGTGTCACACGCTAGGCTAGCATGAAACCCACCGCTATGAGCCTAGTTCAAATGAGGCTGAAATTGTTGTTATTATCAGTGGGAATGTTGTAATTATAAGCATTACTATTTTGGCATCTGTTTTCATAATCTTTAAGTTTTAAAACAATTCTCTCAGGAAAACTTACTTTGAGGTTGGGACGGTGATCTTGATTATTTCATACAATGTGGCATCGAGTACACGAGGCCCTCTCCTGTCCTATACCATTACTGCTAGTCTGTTGAATGTCTTTGATGACTTACACATGATCACACAGACATACTGTACTGAACTGTGTACACACACGCGCACACTCACCAACACACAGACCGACACATATACACACACACACTTGTTTACCTGGTTAAATAAAAGGTGAAATAAATAAATAAAAATAAATCAATGTGGCATGTGTAACTCTGTGTTGACTTCATGATCACACAGACATACTGTACTGAACTGTGTACACACACGCGCACACTCACCAACACACAGACCGACACATATACACACACACACACCGCACACTGACATGTCCATATAACCTCTGCATCGCTGCACATCCAATACATACTGTACAGCAGTAGTGCTCATGGCCCTATCTTGATACAGCTCTCACCTGCTGTGTGTTGAAACTGTATGACCTCCCCCATCACCCTATCCAAGGCATGTCAGAGCCAGAGTGGGAGCCTCTGGGCTGATGCCGTCCGCTCTGTCAGGGAGTAGTGTTCTCCCCTGGCCTCTACAAAGTGGGGCGGAACGCTGATTAATGACTATAGCTCTGCTCTCTTGGCTTTTTAATTAAAGTACCTTTGCATGCCCACACCTACACACACATGTGCACACACCTACACACACACACACACACACACACACACACACACACACACACACACACACACACACACACACACACACACACACACACACACACACACACAATCCAAAGAGAATGTCAATTAAGACCAATTCAAATGAAGCACTCCTTGATGATGTGACCCTGTGACTCTTTTACCAGTTCTAATCATCCTCTCTGGCTGGATGTGCGAGAATGAAGTTGTCCTCTTGATTAGACAAACATACACCTAGATGGGGGTAGTGGACATTTCTGTATGCTTAGGCAAACTAACTGGTCAATGTACACCCATCGTGTAGGATGTGATGAGTAGAGGGTATATGTGTATGCTTAGAGCAAAGTGCGATCAATTTAGTCGGAGATGTCCAGGCAAAGAGCCTTTTTCAGGATCATTGAAATGTTACAAATGAGTATAAGGGACACAGTCACCGTAAGAAACAGATCGCTAGACATATGCTCTTTAAAAAGAAGCGCTGGCCTGTTCACCATCAGATGGAACAAACAGCTTGTTGATTTAGGCCATGGGGAAGAGTAAAAAAAAGAGGGATTTGCTCATTCACTGGAGGGAAGGAGAGCGAGAGGGTGCAGTTGCCATGAATGTTGAAGTCAGTGGCGGCGTGGCGGTGACGGTGGGCTAACCTGATGAATGCAGATGGTATCTGGCTGCTAGCGCCATACGGCGCTCCAGATTAAACCTGCCGCCACTTACAGAACCAGAGAGAAGAGCGCGCCGCATGGAAGGAAAGCCAAGCGGGACCATTTGATCTCATTCCATATTCCTTTTGTTTTTTGGCTGATTCTGTGCCACAGATACAGGTCTATATGGATAGTGCATAGACTTGCCTCCTACATAATCAATGAGTGAGTGGGAAAAGGGAACGTGAGTGACTCATGTCACTTCAAAAGCCTGTTTTTCTTCCTTCCAGTGATTTGGATAAAGGGTTTTATTGGGTCTGTTGGCAGAGGGTTCATTGTGTTGAGGATAATGGGCACAAAGCTGGTCTCCGTCGAGGCACGTTATTATTCGAAACAGTGTAATGAGGTTTGTGTAGCGCCAGCGCCTTGGGACAGACAGGCAGCCTGATGATGATTCCGAGGGAAGAAGATGCAATGAACTGTGTCCTCTGGATGAGGGTGACTGGTTGGTTCTTGTCACATTGTTAGGGTCCGCATTGACGTCATTGTTGTTGTTGTCGTCGTCACACACACATTATCATCTGCATTTTACATCTGAACGTCTTTGATGAAACATATCCTGGTTGTCTTACCTGTTTATGAGTCACATTCAAAGTTATCCCGCCTCTAGGGGAGTTTAATCAAAACATGTACAGTAAGACCTTTTGAAACCTTTAATTTGACAGATAAACACAAACTAAATTCAACGGATCACAGCTTTTTGCAAACCTAATTAGAAACATATAACACAATGCCAAAATAAAACGAACAAAAACATGTTCCGCAATAGTTCCTTCTTTCTAGAGCTATTCTTTTTTTTCTAATTAGGTACATGAATAGTAATATGGGCACGTTAATAAACAATGACTTTCAACGTGTTTGAATCAGTTCATTCAAACTGAAAACATCCTCTTCAAGATTCAATTATACTGACAATATTAGAGAGACATTTCCCTTACAACAAGAATCGTTGTAATTCACAGAATAACCCTGGGGTGTCTGTTTTTGAAAGAAACATTTGATCATTTCAAAGAAAGCGGGCCAAGCGATATTCTTCTTCCATAACCATCCGACTCAGGAAAAACATATTTTTGCAAAACAATGTACAATCAAACTTACTTTCGCAAGCAACTCACAATATTGTTCTTTCCTCTTCAAAGGTGAGGCGGAAGAGGAAGGGAATAAAGCAAACTATATACTTCCATGGATGGACTAATGGTAGAGCTAAAAACAAAGTGCGCATGAGTTGCCAGTATGTGTCAGGTTGAGCGGGTGGTAAAATAGGAAAGGTGATTGGATTGTGCCGGAGCACAGCATGTACCAATTTCCAGAGTTAATGGGAAATGTCTCCTTCCTGCCTTGTTTTCTTTCCCCAGCCCCGGGAAACGTCTGTGTCTTCATGTAGGGTGCAGGGTTCATGTGGCCATGGAGGTGGGAGACAACACCATGCCAAGGGAGGGTAAACACTCCAAGACTACCCCCTCCGCACCACACTAGACACCCTAAATACCTGAGTAAGTAAACACCCTGTTGGTTCTTGGTGGGGTGGCAGGCGGATGAGGCTGTGGATGAGCAGGATGTTGCAGAATTGGACCAGACAGTTTTCAGGGCCTCAGAGCCCAGGCTTAGGTCCAGACTGGCCATTCGGGCGTGGCGTGACCAAATAAACATGGACGCCATCTTCTTGAGTCCGAGCCGACGCCAACATAGGTCCACGTTATGGCACCCAACATCAACAGCCCACGGATAGGGAAATAAATACTGGACTGAGTGACCGACTGGACCAGTCGACCATGAATTACAGTGTAATGCTAGAAAGACTTTCATCTTGACTCTCATCAGGAAATGAATTTTCTCTCTCTCTCTCTCTCTCTCTCCCTCCTTCTCCCTTCCCTCCCTGTGTGTATGTGGACCTCTGTGGAATATTGGAAGTTCAGGCTGAGATTTGGAACAGTAATAGACACCGTCAAAGAAACGTGCAGCTGTAGGGTGCCTGAAAGCTGGACAGATGTGGCTTGTCTGATAGGAAACATCTTGCCACATTCTGTCGTTTCATGCTATTGGCTGTGCAAGTGGATCATTCATGCCTGGTTGTGTTGAATCGTTCAACTGCAAGTGCTTGAAATAGTTCACTACTACTTGAACAAGGATTAATAGAAAATACAGGGCATTCGCTAAGTATTCAGACTTTTTCCACATTTTGCCACAGTATGTTACAGCCTTATTCTAATATTGATTATGTAAATGTGTTAAAAATAAAATCAGGAAAACTTTATTTACATAACTATTCAGACCCTTTGCTATAAGACTTCCACTTGAGCTCAGGTGTGTCCTGTTTCCATTGCTCATCCTTGAGACTTGATTAGAGTTGGTAAATTCAATTGATTGGACATGATTTGGAAAGGCACACACCGGTCTATATAAGATCCCATAGTTGACAGTACATGTCAGAGAAAAAAACAAGTCCCGAGGTTGAAGGAATTGTCCGTAGAGCTCCGAGACATGATTGTGTCGAGGCACAGATCTGAAGAAGGGTACCAACACATTTCTGCGCCATTGAAGGTCCTCAAAAACACAGTGGCCTCCATCATTCTTAAATGGAAGAAGTTTGGAACCATCAAGACTCTTCCTCGAGCTGGCCACACGGCCAAACTGAGCGATTGGGGGAGAAGGGCCTTGGTCAGGGAGGTGACCAAGAACCCAATGGTCATTCTGACAGAGCTCCAGAGTTCCTCTGTGGAGACAGGAGAACTGTCCAGAAGGACAACCATCTCTGCAGCACTCCACCAATCAGGCCTTTATGGTAGAGTGGTCAGACGGAAGCCACTCCTCAGTAAAAGGCACATGACAGCCCACTTGGAGTTTGCTAAAATGCACTTGAAGAACTCAGACCATGAGAAACAAGATTCTCTGGTTTGATGAAACAAGAATGAACTCTTTGGCCCGAATGCCAAGTGTCAAGCCTGGAGGAAACCTGGCACCATCCCCTACGGTGAAGCATGGGGGTGGCAGCATCATTCAGTGGCAGGGACTGGGAGAGTAGTCAGGATTAAGGGAAAGATGAATGGAGCAAAGTACAGAGAGATCCATGATGAAAACTGGCTCCAGAGCACTCAGGACCTCAGACTTGGGCAAATGTTCACCTTCCAACAGGACAATGACCCTGAGCACAGCCACGACAATGCAGGAGTGGCTTCAGGACAAGTCTCTGAATGTCCTTAAGTGGCCCAGCCAGAACCTGGACGTGTACCCGATCGAACATCTCTGGAGAGACCTAAAAATAGCTGTGCAGCGACGCTCCCCATCCAGCCTGCCAGAGCTTGAGAGGATCTGCAGAGAAGAAAGGGAGAAACTCCCCAAATATAGGTGTGCCAGGCATTCAACATCATACCCAAGAATTTTCGAGGCTGTAATCGCTGCCGAAGGTGTTTCAACAAAGTATAGAGTCAAGTGTCTGAATACTTATGGGAATGTGATTTTAAAAAATAAATAAAAAATTGTAAACATTTTTGCTTTTTTATTATGGGGTATTGTGTGTAGATTGATGAGGGGAAAAAACATTTAATTCATTTTAGAATAATTCTGTAATGTAACAAAATGTGGAAAAATTCAAGGGGTCTGACTACTTTCTGAATGCACTGTAATTTAACCTTGGCTCATGCATATGCAATCCTCTAGTCTCAGATTTTCCCTTCATGTTTGACTTTTAGAATATAATCTCTTCCAAATCTGCGTGATTCGTCCCCAATGCACCATTCAATATTCTAGCATTTCTAGAATTACCTTCAGTGGTATTTTAAGAGGAGTGGGGAAGAAGCCATGCTGGAAGCCTCATATTAGCCGATGAGGCAGCTGACAAATGCATTGTCGTGTGTGCGTGAGGTTCGATTAATCTCCCCAACGATGCAAGGGCTAATGGGCAGGGAATTTAAGAGAGGACACGGCCGCTCTCTGATCTTGCTCCAGGACACAGGCAGCAGAGAGTAATCTCCCATTGCAATCAGATTACTCCTCTCTCCCTCAGACATTATACTGCACCACACTGCCTGCCTCAGACACCCAGCACCAGATTTATAACAGTGTCCAGTTTTAATTCTCAGTGGGGGTAATACATCTTTTCCTTTCATTTTATTTGGGAACACTTTTCTCATGTTCTTTCCTTTGCCTCTTCTATTTAGTGCTCAACACTAGTGATTGTGGTCACTACCACAATGGTCATTATTATGTCATTTAAGATGGACTGTTTTGCTGAATTATTGCATTTAGCAAATGTCTCACTACTGTGAAGTGTCAAGATGTTTCATACGCTTAATCAATCTAAAATGTTGGGTACACAATAAAAAGTTGACCTATCAAATGGTTTCCACTCCTCTATCTCCAGCAGGTATTCGGTTATCTACGTACTCTGACTCCCTCAATCCTTCCATGCGTTACTATACCTCAGCTAATTCAAGTCTTGTCTGTGATCCCAACAGCCGTCTGAGGAAGGGGAGGTGGTGAGGCTGACGCCTCCGGGGGAGACGAACACTCCCTATCCATATGGCTTACAGAAGGAAATGCAATAACAGTGATTCAGCAATACAGACCTGAAACCCTCCAAGTCAGCGACTCCTGACTGGGGCTGATGAGGCCTTCAATATCAGTTCACCTTTCCCTCGGTCTCCCTCCGAGAGCCTGCGCCGCTCTGGCTCTGCCGGTGTCATAACACCCGGGGCTGATGCAACGACACAGAAACACAATCTGACTGCTCGATGTTGAACCAACAACACATGGAAGGCCAAGAGAGCTGAGGGGGCAAAAAAGGGCACTTAATACTCATGACGAGAAAAGTTTGGTGTCGAACGTATTGGTGGTATCCAAATGAAACACAAAGAGCTTTTGTTTCATTCTTAAACTTTTGATGTTTATGGACTTTTATCCTGGAAATGTCAAGATTTTGAAATGTCAGGTAGAGTGTATTGCTGTAGCAAAGGCATGAAGACAGAACGCCACCAGACCACGAATGCCGTATGACCGTGACATTTGCTGACATGCTGGGAAAGGGTGAAACCTCCTCAAAACCTGCAGCGAAACAGAATTACTTGACCTTCCACCTAGGACTCGATATATTTATGGCGGGGTGAAGTGGATGCAGTATGTTCCATTAAATGAAGGTCAGTTGAACTTTGACCTTATATCCTACAGCCAAACCAGTAATACTGTAGTTTTTTTCCTCTTCTCTGGGCAAAAATAGATTAGCTGGCCTCTCATATTCCAGTCAAGTAGAAGGTGGCTGGCCATACTGTACTTTTTGTACTTCAGAGTTAAACTCTTTCAACTGTGCTCCCCTAGATCCAATTACTTTTGACATTTTAATGTCATCTCAACCAAGGGAAATAGCCCTATTCCTTTTTTCTGAAGAGAAAAACTGCGCTCCTTTCCTACAATTTATTTCCCTTAGCACCACCTGCAATTTGGCCTGACCATTCACACTAATTGGTTATCTATCTTTACATTCTAAGGGTCCCAGGCCATTACTAATTGGTTATCTATCTTTACTTTCTATGGGTCCCAGGCCATTAATAGTGATGTCACAGGGTTCCTACATGAACAAATACGACAGTTACTATAGAATACTACAGTACTTACTATAGAATTCGGTAGCAACCTGTAGTATACTATACTACACACTGTAGTATCACTTGATCATATGTAGCAATTACTATAGAATGTTGTAGAATTCTATAGTAAATACTACAGTAATGACTGCAAAAAACACTAGCCCGCAAGATCACTACACTTAAAAAAAATGTAGTTATTACTACAGCATTTAATTTGTATTTGCCCTGCCCATTCCCCTCCCCCGTTTCCCAAATTGAATAAGTGAGAAACCTACATGCCAAGTATAGACCATATTGTTTTCCATACAGGTTATATAGCAGAAGGGCTGAACTATCCACTAGGTTTCCTGAAGGGGAAAGCCTCCTCTTCTATGTCGAAGATAATACAACTAAAACAATACAGTAAATACTACATTATATTACAGTCTGCAAAAGCTGCAAAAGCACTATTAATTAGTACACACTACAATCTGCAAAAATGCTATTAATTACTATATTAATTATGCGACGTTTTTTTTACTACAGTATTTTTGCTATAGTTAACTGTAAATAATATAGTATTCCCTGTAGTGTTCTTGCAGACTTCAGTCAGGATCAAATCAATTGTTATTTGTAAACATGCGCCGAATACAACAGGTGTAAACTTTACAGTGAAATGGTTACTTACAAACACATTTTTAATGAAAAATCCTAAAAAGAAAAAAGGGGGAAAACGTAAGAGAAAAGAATAACAAATAAGTCCAGAGCAGTGATGAATAACAACAGCGGGGATGTATTCAGGGGGCACCGGTGTCCTGGGAATTGAGGCGTAGGAAGAATTATTAAAGTGACTATTCATAGATAACAACAGAGAGTAATACTTTTTGCTAATGTCATGTCGTCCTCGAGTCTCAAGATTGGTCATCTGTGGCATCCTTAATGCTGCCATCCTGAAAGTGAAACTCGTTTCCCTCATAATCAAGTCCCATGAGGTACATCAAAATGGATGCTAAATGATTTCTGTTTTTCATCACTCGTTCAAATTCCACCTAGGTACAGTATGACCCTTCAACACTTCTCATTTCCCCCAGACTTTACTTAAAGAGAGAGTGCGACATTTTGGCAATCAACCTTTTTTTTTTCTAATGACCCAGTGTCAGATGAACTCATGGATAAAAATGTTACGCATTAGAAGGAGTTTGAAGGTAGTTTCTGGAGCCATTGCCAACTAGCATGAGCGCAATGACTGGTTAGATGTTCAGGCCTTTACAATGTCAGCTTTGCCAGTGCTGTGAAGTGATGAGCACTACAGCATACAGTATAGTAAATCATAGAGCCCCGTTTCATCCCATCTCCTTGGCTACCCACCTGATTCACTACCTGCTGTCTCAAATCACAATGTCAGCTGCTGTCCAGAGCTAGATTGCACCGTTCAGAGAGTATCCAGGTTTCTCTCCTCCTCGATCCATTCCTCTATGTATTTCCATAACCTCCCTTCTATACCTTGATTTAGGGCACCAATTAAAATGTCAAAACACACATGTGCACAAAGCAGGATCATGGGAAATGAGTGAACAGAAGTTGGAGCCAACAAAGTATCATCTGTGTAGTTGCCCTGTCTAATTCACAACATTTCTAGTTACAGGCACACCACAGAAGGAAGGAGGGGTGATGGTGATACAGGACTGAAGATGGAAGTGTGTGAGAGGGAGAGGGTGTCCAGAAAACTTAATTACATTCTGGATCAGCTGGACACAAACCATCTCTGATTGTTGTTATGTCCCTATATCACAAACAAACCAATATTTCCTGTCGTCGAGGCTCAATCTCCATATACAGGTGTCTCGGCTCTATCTTCCTAAGGAACAAGGTGTCCTCCGTGTTCTGAAAATCCATTCTGCCGATTCGACGGCCCTCAACTTCAGATTTGATCAAGTGGCGAGCCGCTGATGGGAGCAAAGTGCTGCGACCGTTGCCTGTTGCGGCGCCTGCATTTGAATATCTGTCAGACAGCGAGATGATTGGTTATGCAAACCATTATTCATATGTGACAACATGCGGAGTGGATACTTTTGTATTAATGGCCCTTCACATCGGCAGACGTTATTGATGTTGACAGCCACACCTTCCCAAATGCTACGGATTCAGCAAGCCCACCGTTATATTAATAAATGGCAGACAGAGGGAGATCTTATGGGACGGTGCGCGTGCGCGTGCGCGTGAGCATGTGTGTGGGAGAGAGAGAGTCATTCTGAGGTCATTGTTCAAAACACCATTATTAACACAAGACTGAAGACTCAACGGTCTTCACGTCATCTTCATGTCTATATTGAATGATTCCCTATGCATTTCATTACCCAGCTGTAAGATAGAGGGAGACAGAGAACATTCTGAACAAAAGAGGAAGCAGAGAAACTGACAAAACACACACATACAACCCTGCATGTGTCAATCAAAGTCTTCATTTGGATGGAAAGGCTTAGGATAGGATCTTCCCTCTCTGGTTTAATCCAGTCAGAGGAGATGAGTAAAAGCTTTTACCAAGAGCCAATTCTCATATCAAATAAACAAAGGACTACAGGAAAAGAGGGAAAAAACAAAGGAACCTTAAGCTTGATGCCAAATTGAAGGATTTCAGCAAAAGCAGACATGGAGGTGGATAACAAACTAGAGAAAAGCATTTTTCAGCAGTAATATTGAATATTACAGCAGTAATATTGAATGGTAAATAAGTCTAGCAGGTGGGACAACCACTGTCATTTCGAAACTTCATTGGAAATTGAGAATAAAATATTTTTGAGGGTTGATCAAGGTCACTACCACTGTGTAGAGTGGTGTACTTATTGGTTTTATGTACTGCTTATGGATACGTTGGCATCATTACTGTAAAAGCGGGGAAATAATATATATATATATTTTTTTTCCATACATCAGGCAGCTGTGCCAAGATAAGACGAGGGTGTGGGAGAGAATGAGCTAGGTCAGTCACAGTATTCTGCAGCTCTTTAAACAAATTAATATTTTGTGGCAACATATATCCAGTATGTAATGTGATAAGAGTATGGGAACGGAGGGACGTACGGCGTGTCAAGAGGTGCTTAGTGTGGCCAACAGATTCATTTCTTCACCTGTCGCAGCTCACACTACTACACCTCTACCTCAAGGTGAGGGCAGCATCAGGAAATGGGGGAAATGGACGCTTATGCTCTTTCAAAGCACAAATAAGCGTGTCTCCTTTAAATCCCTGTAGCTCATCCATGCCTGCACTGCACTTAACCTGATGCACCGCAGACACATTCAGAGGAGGAGGCCGCAGAACCCTGCTAAATTGAAATCCGTCACTTATATGCAGACTCACAGCGCTGAGATATATTTGTGGGGTGTCAGGTCCACCTCTGAAGACAGGGAATATTGTAATGAGAGGTGATAGGGGTTCTCTTATAATAAACTCAGCAAAAAAAGAAACGTCCCTTTTTCAGGACCCTGTCTTTCAAATATAATTTTTAAAATCCAAATAACTTCACAGATCTTCATTGTAAATGGTTTAAAGTTTCCCATGCTTGTTCAATGAACCATAAACAATCCATGAATATGTACCTGTGGAACGGTCGTTAAGACACTAACAGCTTACAGACGGTAAGCAATTAATGTCAGTTATGAAAACTTAGGACACTAAAAAGGCCTTTCTACTGACTCTGAAAAACACCAAAAGAAAGATGCCCAGGGTGTCACGCCTTGGTCTTAGTATTTTGTGTTTTCTTTATTTATTTGGTCAGGCCAGGGTGTGACATGGGTTATTGTGGTGTGTTTTTTGTCTTGGGGTTTTGTGGGGTGACTAATTAGTCTATGGCTGCCTGAGGCGGTTCTCAATCAGAGTCAGGTGATTTTTCTTTGTCTCTGATTGGGAACCATATTTAGGCAGCCATGGTTTTCATGGGTGATTGTTCCTGTCTCTGTGTAGTTGTTCACCAGACAGGCTGTATAGATTTTCACGTTCCGTTTGTTGTTTTGTATATATATATATATATATATATATATATATATCCGACTCTCCTTCAACAGATGAACGCCGTTACACAGGGTCCCTGCACATCTGCATCAACATGCCTTAGGCATGCTGCAAGGAGGCATAAGGCCTGCAGATGTGTTCAGGGCAATAAATTGCAATGTCTGTACTGTGAGACGCCTAAGACATAGCTACAGGGAGACAGGACGGACAGCTGATCGTCCTCGCAGTGGCATACCACGTGTAACAACACCTGCACAGGATCAGTACATCCATACATCACACCTGCGGGACAGGTACAAGATGGCAACAACAACTGCCCGAGTTACACCAGGAACGCACAATCCCTCCATCAGTGCTCAGACTGTCCACAATAGGTTGAGAGAGGCTGGACTGAGGGCTTGTAGGCCTGTTGTAAGGCAGGTCCTCCCCAGACATCACCGGCAACAACGTTGCCTATAGGCACAAACACACCGTCGCTGGACAATACAGGACTGGTTAAAAGTGCTCTTCACTGACGAGTCGCTGTTTTGTCTCACCGGGGGTGATGGTCAGATTTGTGTTTATCGTCGAAGGAATGAGCTTTACACCGAGGCCTGTACTCTGGAGCGGAATCAATTTGGAGGTGGAGGGTTCGTTATGGTCTGTGGTGGTGTGTCACAGCATCATTGGACTGAGCTTGTTGTCATTTCAGGCAATCAATGCTGTGCGTTACACGGAAGAAATCCTCCTCCCTCATGTGGTACCCTTCCTGCAGGATCATCCTGACATGAACCTCCAAAATGACAATGCCACCAGCCATACTGCTCGTTCTGTGCATGATTCATGCAAGACAGGAATATCAGTGTTCTACCATGGCCAGCGAAGAGCCCGGATCTCAATCCCATTGACCACGTCTGGGAACTGTTGGATCGGAGGATGAGGGCTTGGGCCATTCCCCCCAGAAATGTCTGGGAACTTGCAGGTGCCTTGGTGGAAGAATGGTTTAACATCTCACAGTAAGAACTGGCAAATCTGGTGCAGTCCATGAGGAGGAGATGCACTGCAGTACTTAATGCAGCTGGTGGCCACATCAGATACTGACAGATACTGACCCTCCCCTTTATTCACAGACACATTATTCCATTTCTGTTGGTCACATGTCTGTGGAACTTGTTCAGTTTGTCTCATTTGTTGAATCTTGTTATGTTCATACAAATATTTACACATGTTTAGTTTGCTGGAAATAAACGCAGTTGACAGTGAGAGGACGTTTCTTTGTTTTGCTGTGTTTTTATGTGGGCTGTGCAGGTCATGTGGTGATGTGAGTGATCACCCATACAACCCAAACTATACAGTGCTGCCTCTGATATTTTCGCACTGTCCTTTCCAACACTGTATTGGCAATAAGGCTAGCTCGGTTAGAGTTTGGTTCTGTCGTGGAAAAAAAGGTAGTTGAATTACCATTACTGGGGAAAATTAAAGATCAACAGAAGCAGAGAGTGAACTGGAGGATGACTGTCTCAATGGCCTGATGACATTTCAATCAAAACATAAAGACATCATTGAGGATGCATCTGTTGAGATGGAAAGAGCGGGAGAGAGAGAGAGAGAGTGAGAGGTAAAGGGGTGTAGAGAAAGCGGGAGACAGAGAGTCATTCACTGTGAGGTAAAGCATGGAATAGAATGGCATTTATAAAAGGCTGGAACTCAGATCATATCACCATGGCTGACTGTCACATCTCACAGCTCCCTCTGCCCTCCTCTCCTCTCTCACCCCGTCATTGTCTCTCCCAGAATTCATTGCAGAGACAGATCGCTGTCCAGGGAGAGAGAGGCTGAAGCGAGGCACGTTTCACGCTTTCCCCATTGCAATTTGCCAGTTGCAAGAAAAACAGCATCAAGTGTAGTGAGCTGAGAATATCAACGCTCCTTTGATGGGAGGAAGAGACAGCTGGCTAGGAATATTACTTCTGAAATGTAGCCTTATATGGCCTATAAAGCTGTAAGGAGTCAGGTATTTTATCGTAAGGAAATGCTATAGAATTTGCTGTTGTGTTGACTCCAATAGCCACAAAGTAAGCTGCAGATGTATTTGTAGTGTTTACTAGGAGACATGCATAAGAGGAGTTGCAATGAAATTCAGCTCGCTAGTCAACAGATGGAACGATTCATCTTTCTTTTTTCTGAAGTGACACAATCAAAGCTAATGAGAGATCGACATCTCCATGTACAAATTGACTCAAACAATTCACATGGAGGGAAGGAAGGAGGAATTCATTTCGGCACTTACTTTGTTTCTAAGAGTTTCATACCATTTTACATCGAGTCCCCACCCCCTTCTAAGCGTTCAGAGTGTGATGACGGTGTGTGTGCGTGCATGTCTGTGCAGGCTCTGTAGCTGTGAGACAGAGTGATAATGAGAGTGGCGAGACCCTGTGAAATGGAGATGTTCTCAGACCTGCTGGAGTGACATATTGAACATATAGAGGTGTGGGATATTCAGGGGCTCACAAGCTATAAACAACGCTCTGAAAAACCATCATTGTCCTCTCAAAGTCACTGCTGACATCCATCTTAGGCCTCCAGGGTCCGACAGAGATGTCATCCAGAAATATGGCGTGTCAACACACAGTCATTTACTTTACGTATGTCTTCTGTCTCTCCCATCCTTTACAGTAAAACATGATACTGTTATGATGTGAAAATGGAATGACTAATATAATTATTAATTGTCAGCATTCACACTTCTGGGGAGCCACGCTCATGTCACACTCATTCATTGCGTATCATAATTAAACAATAGGTTCTCAGCCAAAACTTTCAGGACTTTGCCTCATCGAAAATGGATCGCTAGGAACTTTCCTTGAGCAAAGAGATAGGCAGGCAGGAACCTTTTGTACCTCTCAACTAGACCACCGGCGGAGCAGAAAATACATGAATGAATCATTCCTTCTGCATCAGCACCCCTCCAATCGGAATGACAAAACTCCATTAATTCTCCTGCTTCGCATGCCTCAGTTTTAATTATCGCTGCATTAGCAATGATAAAGTATACATGGCAGGCTCACTGTGAAGGTGTGACCTCCGCTAGCTTGCTCTTTGTTCAATTAGCAACATGGCACCACGACGGCACCGCGAGCTGACAGCCAAACACTGGCCAGGGCTGAACACCCCCCCATCCACTCAATACATGCAGTCGTATTTTTGTGTTTCTACGACTTTTTCTTTCACCGTCTATCACTATCACCTGAACACTTCATACCTCGGTTCATTGTCTCTCTCTCTCTGCGCTGGTTCGGTGGAATATGAATTGAAAGCGAATGTGAAGCATGGTGCATCCATGTTGTAACACGAATACCATATGGGACGTCATGAATGCACACAACAGGGCTTAATCACCTTGGCATGGGCTGGCTTCCCTCACATCTGTCCAGGCTCTGCTGAGGGGAAGATGGTAGGCGCTATGGTTACAACAGTTCTGTCGAGTATTCCTGGTTGGTTCCCTAGAGGCACCGGTGCCGCCCATGGGCCTATCAGATTCTCTCCGCCACATCTACTTCCCGAGCAAATCTTTCATCATCTACGAGAGTGTTGCGTTAAATCACTTGCAGCCGGCTCCCATTGCTGTAACACCGATACCGGCAGAGGTATTAAGCCAGATGGATCGCGGAACCTCTCGTATTGACGGAACAAGTTAGCCAAAGACGACAGCTGTTGATGGACAGCGGTGGACCTTTTCTTATCCGTCAGTCAGATTTTTCAGGAAGTAGCTAGATCATTCGTTTGGGATTATGAGAGTGTTAGGAAAGTACGTAATGACATAGGAAAACATAGAAGATAGACATTCACATTCGCTGCAGCAAATCATGCCCGTATCAGGGTATTAGACATTGATGGGTTGTGAGGACCTAGTTAGGCCAGCCACATGGCCATGTGTTACCCACCATGCCAAACACTTAGATTAGACAGTGGCTCACACAACAGAAGGCACTCTCTCCTCTCCTGCCAAACAGCCGAACCCTTTCTCCTCTGTCTCAACCTCATATTGTAGAGTCTGTTCCCTCATACCCTCCTCCATTTCAGAGTCTATCAGATTAATGTTTCCTAAATATCTGTTTTGGGGGATTTTCATAGCATTTGATTGTTTCCATAGCATTTGCTGTGTTGTTAACCGTTGTCATTGGAAAAGGTGCACTTTGTACTTTGACAAGTTATCTTTTTTAGGGATATCTGTGTGTGCATGTGTTTGTTTGAGAGAGACTATCAGTGTCAATTACTCTGGGCAAAATTATTGAATTGAAAGAATCAAATCTTTACAGTAATGTACTGTTAAAGCAAAGTTTTTGGTGAATTTACCTTTTTTAGAGTAATTTACAGGTAACCGGCTACCAGTAAGTTACCATACACTTTAACTTTGTGATACATTTTAGTTTGTTTTGTTATTCCTTTGTTGGGGGGCGTTACAGGTCAATTATCCATATGTCTCCATCCAACATGTCTCCATCCAACCCCCCAAGTCGATGTAAATACATTTAACTGGTCATGGTTATCCGTCTATATATTAAATTAATTAAATGTGTGTGTGTTTGTGTATAGTATATCTGACATCTTATTTTTCATGTTGTACGTATAGCATACAGATACTGCGCCTTTGAGGGGAAAATCTGTCCGACAGCAATAGACCTGCTGGTGCAGCATCTCAAACAGCAACTGAAGGCTTCACCAGTATGTCACACACATCTTTGTGAGATGCAGAGGAGGTGAATGGATGATCGCCGCAAGTGTGGTTCCCACAATGAAGCATGGAGGAGGAGGTGTAAACGTGTAGGGGTGCTTTGCTTATTTAGAATTCAAGGCACACTTAACCAGCATGGCTACTACAGCATTCTGCAGCGATACGCCATCCCATCTGGTTTGAGCTTAGTGGGACTATCATTTGGTTTTCAACAGGACAATGACCCAAAACAACACCTCCAGGCTGTGTTTGTCTAATCAGACCACATGACCTTCTGGATCATCCAGATGGTCATTGGCAAGCTTCAGACGGGCCTGGACATGTGCTGGCTTGAGTAGGGGGATCTTGGGGATCTTGGGTGCGCTGCAGGATTTTAATCCATGATGGCGTAGTGTTACTAATGGCTTTCTTTGAGACTGTGGTCCCAGCTCTCTTCAGGTCATTGACCAGGTCCTTCCGTGTAGTTTTGGGCTGATCCCTCACCTTCCTCATGATCATTGATGCCCCATGAGGTGAGATCTTGCATGGAGCCCCAGACCGAGGGTGATTGACCGTCATCTTGAACTTCTTCCATTTTCTAATAATTGCGCCAACAGTTGTTGCCTTCTCACCAAGCTGCTTGCCGATTGTCCTGTAGCCCATCACACTTGTGCAGGTCTACAATTTTATCCTTTATGTCCTTACACAGCTCACTCATCTTGGCCATTGTGGAGAGGTTGGAATCTGTTTGATTGAGTGTGTGGACAGGTGTCTTTTATACAGGTAACGAGTTCAAACAGGTGCAGTTAATACAGGTAATGAGTGGAGAACAGGAGGGCTTCTTAACTAAAAACTAACAGGTCTGTGAGAGCCGGAATTCTTACTGGTTGGTAGGTGATCAAATACTTATGTCATGCAATAAAATGCAAATTAATTACTTAAAAATCATACAATGTGATTTTCAGGATTTTTGTTTTAGATTCCGTCACTCGCAGTTGAAGTGTACCTATGATAAAAATTACAGACCTCTACATGCTTTGTAAGTAGGAAAACCTGCAAAATCGACAGTGTTTCAAATACTTGTTCTCCCCACTGTATATATAGTTTTAAGTGTGTGTTGGGCTTCATGGATTGTTTATTTGTCTGTGTTGGGTTTAAGCCAAGATTATTGTGTATATTTTTCCAGGCCGCAATTGTTCCTTGACTTGTACCATTCATTCTTGCTGTCTATAATTCTAATGTTATGACTTCTCATAGTAACTCTATCTATGGGCGAATTGGGAGAGAGTGAGGTGATTTCCATCTAAGAGCCAACATCTTGTTTGCCGAAGTGCTGCCTGCCAGCAGTAATCGTCTCTGATTGATTGAGAGATTGAAGGAGCCATCATCTTTAATTAAGTAACATAACAGATGCAAAGCATTGAATATTTATATTCATGCACTTTGAAATGAATTCAACGGTTGGGAGTTGGGGCCAATCTCATCATAAACATTTTCCTTGGTGAAAAAAACGTAAAATATATATAAGTTAATGGTTCGGATTACAGGATGCCAAGGCCATATTTTTCCATATTATGTTCCAGTTAAAGGGTTGTTCAGATTCAATTAAATCTGTGGACCACACTTTTTCAATGCTCAGAATATGAACTTCCCAAAAGTTGTTTATGTACATTGAACAAAAATATAAATGCAACATGTAAAGTATTGGTCCCATGTTTCATGAGCTGAAAAAAAAATCCCAGAAATGTTCCATATGCACATAAAGCTTATTTATCTCACCTTTTGTGTACACATTCGTTTACATCCCTGTTAGTGAATAATTTCTCCTTAGCGAAGAGAATCCATCCACCTGACAGGTGTGCCTATCAAAAAGCTTATTAAACAGTATGATCATTACACAGGTTCACCTTGTGCTGGGGACAATAGAAGACTACTTATTAAAAATGTGCAGTTTTGTCACACAACCCAAGGGAGCGTGCAATTAGTTTTCCGACTGCAGGAATGTCTACCAGAGCTGTTGCCAGAAAATTGAATGTTAATTTCTCTACCATAAATTGCCTCCAACGTCATTTTAAAGAATTTATCAATACGTCCAACCGGCCTCATTGGCAAACCACGTGTAACCACGCCATCCCAGGACCTCAACATCTGGATAACATTTGGACCATTGGGGGGATGCAAAAGGCCCCAGAACGCTTGAACCATTACAGGACATTTTTCATGATGGAAATTGAATATTAAAATTCCTAAAAAAATATTATTAGGAAAATAATTTAACTTCTTATGGCTGGGGGCAGTATTGAGTAGCTTGGATGAATAAGGTGCCCAGAGTAAACTGCCTGCTAGTCAGGCCCAGAAGCTAAGATATGCATATTATTAGTACATTTGGATAGAAAACACTCGGGAGTTTCTAAAACTGTTTGAATGATGTCTGTGAGTATAACATAACTCATACAGTAGGCAAAAACCTGAGAAGAAATGCAACCAGGAAGTGGGAAATCAGAGGTTTAAAGGTTTTCAAGTCTTTGCCAATCCAATATACAGTGTAAAATGTGGTCCGATTGCACTTCCTAAGGCTTCCACTAGATGTCAACAGTCTTTAGAACCTTGTTTCAGGCTTATACTGTGAAGGGGGAGCGAATAAGAGCTGTTTGACTGGGAGCGCATTCCTGGTGGCGCATTCCGATGAAGATCATCAAAGGGAAGTGAATATTTACAATGCTATTTCTGACTTCTGTTGACTCCACAACATGGTGGATATCTGTATGGCTTGTTTTGGTGCCTGAGCGCTGTACTCAGATTATTGCATGGGGTGCTTTTTCCGTAAAGCTTTTTTGAAATCTGACACAGCGGTTGCATAAGGAGAAGTATATATTTAATTCCATGCACAACAATTGTATTTTCATCAACATTTATGATGAGTATTTCTGTAAATTGATATGGCTCTCAAAACATTACTGACCATAACGCGCCAATGTAAACTGAGATTTTTGGATATAAATATGAACTTTATTCGAACAAAACATACATGTATTGTGTAACATGAAGTCCTATGAGTGTCATCTGATGAAGATCATCAAAGGTTAGTGATTAATTTCTCTCTATTTGTGCTTTTTGTGACTCCTCTCTTTGGCTGGAAAAGTGGCTGTGTTTTTCTGTGACTTTGTGCTGACCTAACATAATCGCATGGTATGCTTTCGTCGTAACGCCTTTTTGAAATCGGACACTGAGGTGGGATTAACAACAAGTTTATCTTTAAAATGGTGTATAATACTCGTATGTTTGAGGAATTTTAATTATGAGATTTCTGTTTTGAATTTGGCGCCCTGCACTTTCACTGGCTGTTGTCAAATTTAAGAGCTAGCGTTATTATGCAGTTGAATAGCAGTGGGTAGAGTGGCGTTTCACAGGCGGTTCGTATGAGCAGTTATACAGGACAGTTCATGGCTGTTTCTCAGGAGCCTGGTGGTGCAGTTCTCTTTTTAGAGGCAGCAGGTCATTCAGTGGATGGTCAAGAGTACAAATGTCCTACACTAGGCGCACTACTCCACTTCCGGAGATGATGCTCAAGTCCCTCTTCTGCATCCTGTCTAGTTGGGCCTGCTGCTTTTTACTGCATCCAACGAACAGCACTCCACCGTATTCCAGACAAGGTCTGACCAGTGTAGTATAGACTGACCAGATCTTCAGTGGGTAGGCCATTTCTGGCAAGAACAGTCAAATAGTTCAGGTGTTTTGAGGCCTCACTTAAAAGCTCCACATGTGTGTCACCATTGACGTTAGAGTCTAGATGAAAACCAAGATACTTGGTTGTTGTTACTACTGGTACTTCATGTCCTCCTAGGATTAGTGGTGCAGGTTGTGCATGGTGTCTAAAAAAACATATTCCAATTTCTAAAGGCTTTTTCCCATTTAGGAGCATGTTGTTGGATGTGGCCCACTCTTCCAGCTGCTTTGCCTTCAAGTCCATGGAAGTGTCCTCTTTGATAATGGTTAATGGTATGGCTCGGGACAACCCTACATCATCTGCATACCCAATGTCCAGAGTGTCACTGAAGAAAACTTTTTGGGTGGACATGTGAAGGAGAAACAGATATGGTGAAGCCACGCCACCTTGTGGCACACCAGAGGTGAACTCTGACCAAGGGCTAAATGTGCCATTTGCCATCACCCACAAATCAAATCAAGTTTTAATGGTCACATACACGTGTTTAGCAGATGTTATTGGTGGGTGTAGCGAAATGCTTGTGCTTCTAGCTCGGACAGTGCAGTAATATCTAACCAGTGATATCTAACAGTTTCACAACGTATACCCAAAATACACATAACTCTAAGTAAGGAATGGATTAAAAATACATATATATATATACACACATGTCAGAGCGACATTGGACTAAGATACAGTGGCATAGTATAGAGTACAGTATATACATATGAGTTGGGTGATGCAATATTTACAAACAATTAAAGTGACTAAGGTACCGTAGAATAGCATATAGTACAGTTTACACATATGAGATGAGTAATGCAAGATACGGAGACATTATTAAAGTGGCTAGAGTTTCATTTCCTTAAAGTGGCCAGTGATTCCTAATCTGTCTATAGGCAGCAGCCTCTGATGTGCTAGAGATGGCTGTTTAACAGTAAGTGGTGTAGTCTAGAATACAATACTGTTTTTACATTTGAAATCAGTCTGATGGCCTTGAGACAGAAGCTGTTTTTCAGTCTCTCGGTCCCAGCTTTGATGCACCTATACTGACCTCACCTTCTGGACGATAATGGGGTGAACAGGCAGTGGCTCGGGTGGTTGATGTCCTTGATGATCTTTTTGGCCTTCCTATGGAATCGGGTGCTGTAAGTGTCCAGGAGGGTGGGAAGTTATATATATACAGTGGGGCAAAAAGTATCTAGTCAGCCACCAATTGTGCACGTTCTCCCACTTAAAAATATGAGAGAGGCCTGTAATTTTCATCATAGGTGCACTTCAACTATCATGATTTTCCCATGATGTCAAGCAAATGAGGCAATGAGGCACTGAGTTTGAAGGTAGGCCTTGAAATACATCCACAGGTACACCTCCAATTGATGTCAATTAGCCTATCAGAAGCTTCTAAAGGCATGGCATCATTTTCTGGAATTTACCAAGCTGTTTAACTTCTTAAGGTATAAGGGGCAGCATTTTCACTTTTGGATAAATAGCGTGGCCAATTTCAACTTCCTGCTACTCATGCCAAGAATATAAGATATGCAAATTATTAATAGAAAACACTCTGAAGTTTCTCAAACTGTTTGAATCATGTCTGTGGGTATAACAGAACTTGTGTAGCAGGCAAAACCCCGAGGACTAACCATTCAGAATTGTTTTGTTGTTGAGGTCTCGGTCTGTTCTCATTGGGAAACTATATTTCTTAGGCACTTGTTTGCAGTTCCTACCGCTTCCACTGGATGTCACCAGTCTTTGGAATTTGGTTGAGGTTATTCCTTTGTGCAATGAAGAAGTACTGCCATTTAGGAACTGGGTAACACTGTTGAGAGTTGCGCAATACTTGAAAAGTAGCGTTGGTTTTTTGTCTTCCTGTATTGAACACTTTTGTATTACAAAAGTAGTTTGAAATGTTTTGGAAAAGTTTACAGGTAACATTTGAGATATTTTGTAGTGACATTGCGCAAATTGGAAGCTATTTTTTTCTGGATCAAACGCGCCAAATAAATTGACATTTTGAATATACATGGATGGAATTAATCAAACAAAATGGTGATGTTTATGTGATGTTTATGTTTATGACCAATTGTGATGTTTATGGAACATATTGGAGTGCCAACAAAAGAAGCTCGTCAAAGGTAAGGCATGATTTATATTTTATTTCTGCGTTTTGTGTAGCGCCTGCAGGGTTGAAATATGCTACTCTTTGTTTACTGTTGTGCTATCAGATAATAGCTTCTTGTGCTTTCGCCGAAAAGCGATGGCTAACGCAAAATCTGTAGTTTTAGGTGACGGTGCAGTATTTTGAGGGTGCATGGTATCAGATAATAGCTTCTCATGCTTTCCCCGAAAAGCATTTTACAAATCTGACTTGGTCGATAGATTCACAACGAGTGTAGCTTTAATTCAGTATATTGTATGTCAATTTTAATGAAAGTTTGAGGTTTATCAACCTCTATGGTGGCGCTCTTGAGCATTTCTGCTGATTGTGGTCCCCACTTCGGTACCACGTCCTCTTAACATAAATCTTCAATAATGTTCCAACCAGAGAATTCCTTTGTCTGTAGAATTGCAATGGAACAGAGCTCGCTCTCACGTGAACGTGTGAGACTGAGCTCGTGGCTCTCCGGCAGACATCTGACTCATCCCCCTCTCATTCGCCCCCACCTCACAGTAGAAGCATCAAACAAAGTTCTAAAGACTGTTGACATCTAGTGGAAGCCTTAGGAAGTGCAATATGACCCCATAGACACAGTGTATTCGATAGGCCAAGAGTTGAAAAACTACAAACCTCAGATTTCCCACTTCCTGGTTGGATTTTTTCTCAGTTTTTTGCCTGACATATGAGTTATGTTATACTCACAGACATCATTCAAACAGTTTTAGAAATGTCAGTGTGTTCCATCCAAATCTACTAATTATATGCATATTCTAGCTTTTATGGCTGAGTACCAGGCAGTTTCATTTGAGCACGCTTTTCATCCAAAATTCCCAATGCTGCCCCCTACCCTAGAGAAGTTAACAACTGCTTCTCAGCACTCTATTGTCCCTTTAAATCACTCAGATATCAATGCAAATGTAATCCAAAATCTAGTCAAACACTACATGAGCCCACAAGCTCATATTGCACAACATTTCTGTAGGCTATGCAATTGAACGAGATAAGAGTGACGGCCTCTACTAAAAAGAGGATCCCTTCAGCTTTCTATAGGCTAGGCCTACTATATTTATTTCTCAACTTTCCTAATATTAAGCACATTGCGTATCTTTACAACTTGAGTATATAGCCTATCTGGCTGGCATGAAAATGAACCACGGGAAAAGCGTCCTCCATTCACTATTTAAGTGCATAGCTGACATGTATTTTTTCCCCTACCCCCGTTTCGTGATGAGTACATGATAATGGTCCATTCGAAATCAAAACAAATTTCACACATATATTATTTAGTATATGTAAAGACAAGATTAAATCAAGAATAGTATTTTCTCTCTCTCTTTCTTTCGGAGGACCTGAGCCCTAGGACCATGCCTCAGGACTACCTGGCCTGATGACTCCTTGCTGTCCCCAGTCCACCTGGTCATGCTGCTGCTCCAGTTTCAACTGTTCTACCTGCGGCTATGGAACCCTGACCTGTTCACTGGACGTGCTACCTTGTCCCGGACCTGGTGTTTAGGACTCTCTCTCTGTCGCACCTTCTGTCTCTAACTCTGAATGATCGTCTATGAAAAGCCAACTGATATTTACTCCTGATGTGCTGTCCTGTTGCACCCTCTACAACAACTGTGATTATTATTATCTGACTCTGCTGGTCATCTATGAACATTTGGCCATGTTGGCCATGTTCTGTTACAGTCTCCTCCAGAAGAGGACTGGCCGCCCCTCAGGGCCTGGTTCCACTAGGTTTCTTCCTGGCCGCCGTGCTTCTGCATCTGCATTGCTTGCTGTTTGGGGCTGGGTTTCTGTGCAGCACTTTGTTACATTGGATGACGTAAAAAGGGCTTTATAAATACATTTGATTGATTGATTGATGGGTGACAATATTAGCCTATCACTTGTGAATGATATGCCCAGAGAGTAATGACTTTTAAATTGTTTTAATCATAGTCGCACACCTCATGTAGCATAGCCCATAGGCCTCTATGTTTGATAAGGTTTGTATCACAACTCAAGTGGCAAAATAACTTCTTAAAATTAAGCGCATTAATCTGCTTTAGATAGGGTGTAGATCCTACCTGGCATACTTAAGCAGCGCATGAGTTTCAAGTTTGGGGAATATATTTTTCAACACAAAAATGCACCTTTACAATTAAAGCATTACATGCATAAATCGCATTTGTGATCACTTTTGAGAGTGGTGTTTTCCTGCCAATGGCACATTCACGCTTATAGCCTACTGCTGTGTGCACGTTGCTGCACACAGCAGCCTAATAGTTTATCAACATTTTAAGATAAATGTTCTCATATGTTGCGTCAGGCTCGGTGCTTAAAAACAGGTTGATGCTATTAACTTGGGATCTATCGAATCCCACAACTGTCCCGGATTATGTTTGGAATATTAATTTCTCGCACAGATAGGTGAACTTTTGTACTATGGGTGATAGGTGAGGGAGGTAGTGAGGGCCCTAGGAGAGTGGTGCCTCTCACTCCTCAACATCAACAAAACAAAGGAGTTGATCATGGACTTCAGAAAAGAGCAGAGGGAGCACGTCCCCCTATCCACATCGACGGGACCGCTTCAAGTTCCTTGGCGTATACATCACTGACGATCTAATATGTTCCACCTGCACAGTTAGTGTGGTGAAGAAGGCGCAACAGCGCCTCTTCAACCTCGAGAGGCTGAAGAAATTTGGCTTGGACCCTAAAACCCTCAAACTTTTACAGGTGCACAATTGAGAGCATCCTGTTGGGCTGTATCACCGCCAGGTACGGCAACTGCACCGCCCCCGTAGGGCTCTCCAGAGGGTGGTGCAGTCTGCCCAACGTATCACCTGGGGCAAACTAGCTGCCCTCCAGGACACCAACAGTGCCCGATGTCACAGGAACGCCAAAAAGGATCATCAAAAGACTCAATTACATGACTGAGAGGTGCTTCGGGACGCAGCGGGGAGAAGGAATTATAATTTTTATATTCAGCTCAAGGGCACAACAGCCACTGGCCGCAAAAGGCCGTTTTTTTTAGGGGGATTATCTTAATCCACTGCATCTGCCGATGTCGCCCTTCCGCATCTGTGGTGAAAGGTAACAGAGTCACACTAAGGGGAATTCAAGGCATTATCAAGTGCTTGTCAAATTGGAAATGAGAAACTGATGAAGTGTACAGCCTGCGCATGAAACAAAGCAGAGCTCGTGCCTTTCATGCAACTTTTTTAAATTCATCATTAGAGTCGTATCATGCAGCCTTAGAATGTATTAAAAATCAAAACATACAGCCCAACATTTGTATCACAATTAAAGTTACAGAAATATTTTTTAACTAGGCAAGTCAGTTAACAACACATTTTTATTTGAAATGATGCCCTACCTCTGGCCCTCCCCTAACCCGGACGACGTTGGGCCAATTGTACACCGCCCTATGGGACTTCCGATCACGGCCGGTTGTGATACAGCCCGGGATCGAAGCAGGATCTGTAGTGATGTCTCTAGCACTGAGATGCAGTGCCTTAGACCGCTGCACCACTCGGGAGTATAAATTACGCATATAGGGATACCGGTTTCTTTGTTAACCGCTCAACACAGAATAGCTGCATGTGCGCACTTCCTGAAATCCTTTTGAAGAAAATATCTGTACTATTTTATTCAGCTATGTTCAATTTTATTCTTCATACGATAAAATATTAAATAATGCAACGGAATTCTAAGCAAATCTTGTCTGCTAAGTTAATTAGTGTAGCCCACAGCCATATGATAAGGACAAGGCAGAGTATGTTATTCTGTTCTTCAGAAATAGACTACATCTTCTTCATATCATGTTTATTTAGACCTCCCTAAAATAAAGTTTTTTTTTGTGATGGTGTAGGCCATATTACATGGATTTATGATACTTTTAAAATGTAGATGTTCCAAAGGTCTGCATTAGTGGCTTGTAGGCTATGCATGGAAGCCAGGAGATGCTAAATGTGTTTGTTCATTAAATGGTCAATTACCATGAGATCGGTAGATATTTGCTTGACAATCACTGGCTGACAAAATGTCATTACCGCCACAGCCCTAGGTGCGACATACGCTAGTTTCCAGAAACTAGTCAGATTTCTCCTTTGCCAAGATAATCAATCCACCTGACAGGTGTGGCATATTATGAAGCAGATTAAACAGCATGATCATTACACAGGTGCACCTTGTGCTGTGGACAATAAAAGGCCACTCTGAAATGTGCAGTTTTGTCACAGCACAACGCTGAAGATGTCTCAAGTTAAGGGAGCGTGCAATTGGCATTCTGACTGCAGAAATGTCCACCATTTGTTGTTGCCAGAGAATTGAATGTTAATTTCTTTACCAAAAGCTGACTCCAAAGTCATTTTTAGAGAATTTAGCAGTACATCAAAACGGCCTCACAACCGCAGACCGCATGTAACCATGACACATCCGCCTTCTTCTCCTGCGGGATCATCTGAGACCAGCCACCTGGACAGCTGATGAAATTGAGGAGTATTTATGTTAGTAATAACTCCATTTTGTATAGAAAAACACATTTTGATTGGCTGGGCCTGGCTGCCCAGTGGGTGGCCCTTGCTGCCAAGTGGGTGGGCCTATGCCTTCCAAGGCCCACCCATGGCTGCACCCCTGCACAGTCATGTAAAATCTCTAGATTAGGGCCTAACACATTTATTTCAATTGACTGATTTCCTTATATCAACTGTAACTCAGTAAAAACTATGAAATTGTTGCATTTATATTTTTGTTTAGTATATTAATATTCTTAGAATGCAATAAGCATTAAGATACAAAGACAATATACATTTCTATCATACAAACTTCAGATAAACAATTATATTTACTCTCACGGGTAGCGAAATATAACTATCTGCATGCCACACCTCCAATAAGCCACACCTCCAATCTTCTATTAGGCTGTCATCTCTACAATATATATATATATATTTTTTTTTTTAATCTAAATTAATCCCCATCATCACAAAAAGGTTCTGGTTAAAACTTTTACATAGGGGTTCCATGAAGACCCTTTTCAGAGTGATTCCTCAAGTAACATTTTTGAACTGGAAAGGTTCCCCGTGTGGCAATTTTTAGAACTCCAACAGGTTTTTCCAGGCTTCTTCACTTCTAAAATCACAACAGTGTCCAGTTTTCTGGGTTATTGTGTTCATTAAATCACTGAAACAGATTGTTGTTGTCATTATCCTGCACAATTAGGCCACTGTGTAGTTCTAAGCTGTTCCCTGTACAATAATGTAAACTGCCCTAACCAAAACATGTTAACCGCATGCTGCCATTGGCAGTGGATCATTATGACTCGTCTCTGTGGCAGGATGTGTCCAGTATACTGGACTGCAGTAGGGTACAGTCATCTGAGCTAGCATGTAAAGATGTTAGAGATGTGACCAGGTTTAGAAGGCAGGTAACTTACACACTGTACAGACTCCACAAGACACAAAGACATGAATTATGGTAGACCTTGAAAGATTGTTTTACCGCCTGGCTAGAATAGATACTTGTACTGTGCCACAAACAGCATGTGTGTGGGCGACACGACGGGACTCATAATGATAAGGGCGGGTCTGGTTTAGGCATTAGCATGAAACAGTGTTCCTGTGTTTGTGCAGCATGTGTCATACACTCGTATTCATGGCAACACACTAATAAAATGTTAAAACAAAAGTGTCACGCTCTTCTTCCTCAGCTTCTTCTTCTTGATAACATGTATGTCAATGGATGGAGCTACGTATGAGCCCAAACAAAACATAAACAATTAGGCCCAGCGCCTTGGCAGAGACAGATACGGGACACCCTGATTGAATGGTGAAACTGATGGGAAAATGGCTGTCCCACACAGTGCCTCTTATTTGGTTACAGGGTTGGGGCAATCTCAGAGGATGAGGGAAGCCATTTCTTACAGACCTGACCAATCACACTCAAGATCCAGCTATCTAGCTACTCAGATCACACTCAAAAAGAGAAGGGTACTCTATATCCCTCAAGTGGAGTTGGGAATAGGGGACAGTGGTCCAAGTTTTTTTTTACACCGGATAAGAGGTGTGCTTACTTTCCCTATGCCGAGCGTTATCAAAGTAAAAGTGTCTTGCCTCTTTGTCGTGAAGTGCAAAACCGTTGTCTTAACCTCATTAACCACTGTAAGTATGAAAAGTTGCAATGGGTTCCATAGTATTTAACAAACTTTAAAAGGGCGGTAATGTAATTCATGAGAGTATGTTATCGACACCCCCCACCCCCAAAAAAATGTTAATAATAAAATGCTGTTAATATTTCAGGGCCTGCATGTTCTCATCAAACTTCTTGATTATGATATTAATAAGAATATGAGCAACTGATTAATTCATGAAGTTTTCAATGAGAACACTTGGGGATCTGCTCTCATGTACGTTATAATAATTTTATGAGGGTGGCTTTGTGGAGTTAGTTGCCAGCTTCCCGCTGAAGGATTTACAGTAAGACTTGCAGTATGCATGTGTATACTTGTGTATGCGTGCAGTTGGGTCTGATACTATTTTGCTTGGACTACAGTAATCCCTTGATGTGTGTAATACAAATCAAAGTTAGTACTTGTAATATAAGTTTACGACTGGAGTTATTATTATTTTTTTTAACCTTTGACTCCTTGGCGTTCTCAGAGGCATGCCAGGTTTGCAGGTTGCCAGACTGGTGCCAATTTCTAACAGACTCATTCATAGCCTAATTAGTCTTATTCGTTTGACCCTACCAAGTACATTAGATTATTAGAGGTGTGTCTACATTTCCCCCTTGCACATATTTTTCTTCTTCATTTACTAGATTTATAACACTTGTAAGGACAGTTTCCTGTACTCAAGTGCTTCAAATCGGGAAAATAATGCTCATCCTTTCCATTGAAATTGATATCTTACTGTACAATTTTGTAGATCTGTAATTAGTATTGAACAGAAAAGCAAATGACTAAATGGGAGTCTCCCTTGAGACTTAGAAAAATATACGCCTCTCCAACGCACTCCTTTCCTATGCATGTCTCAGTATTTGGTATTCAAACAAACCTATTTCAGTCACATTGCGTGCCCTGTCGGTGTGGATAACTTGCACACTCAGATATTTTTTATTACAGCCACTGAAAACCCTCCCGCGTGCTGGTCAACATATTCTGTGGAGTTTTTATTCAATATGGTTTTCAGTACTTTAAGCCATCCCTTTGAATACACTGTACCTTTAGGTTGAATTTTGTTAACAGATTCACTAAACAGGGCTCTCCAACCCTGCTCCTTTTTGAGTTACCGGCCTGTAGATTTTCGCTCCAACACTAATCTAGCACACCTGCTTCTAATAATTATCTGGTTGATAAACTGAATCAGGTTAGTTACAACTGGGGATGGATTGAAAACCTACAGGAGGGTAGCTCTCCAGGAACAGGGTTGGAGAGCCCTGTACTGGAATATTGAGAGAACGGGTTCAGAATATTAGGGATCAAATGAAATTGTATGTCACATGTTCTGAATACAACACCTTACAATGAAATGCTTACCTACAGGTCCTTAAACAACAATGCAGTTAAGAAAAAATACCTAAAAAATAAATAAAAGTAACAAATAATTAAAGAGCAGCAGTAAAATAACAATAGTGAGGCTATATACAGGGGGTACCAGTACAGAGTCAATGTGCCGGGGCACTGGTTAGTCAAAGTAATTGAGGTAATATTAAAAAAAAAAAATATGCCATTTAGCAGACGCTTTTATCCAAAGCGACTTACAGTCATGTGTGCATACATTCTACATATGGGTGGTCCCGGGAATCGAACCCACTACCCTGGCGTTACAAGCGCCATGCTCTACCAACTGTGCTACAGAAGGACATGTAGGTAGTGTTATTAAAGTGACTATCCATAGATAGTAAACAGAGAGTAGTAGCAGTGTAAAATAGGGGGGAGGGGGCCATGCAAATAGTCTGGGTAGCCATTTGATTAGATATTCAGGAGTCTTATGGCTTGGGTAGAAGCTGTTAAGAAACCGTTTGGACCTAGACTTGACGCTCTGGTACCGCTTGCAGTATGGTAGCAGAGACAACCGTCTATGACTAGGTGGGCTGGAGTCCATTACCATTTTTATGGCATTACTCTGACATATAGGAGGTCCTGGATGGCAGGAAGCTTGGCCCCAGTGATGTACTGGGCCATACGCACTACCCTTTGTAGTGCCTTGGGGTCCGAGGCCGAACAGTTGCCATGCAAGGCAGTGATGCAACCAGTCAGGACGCTCTCAATGGTGTAGCTGTAGAACCTTTTGAGGATCTGAGGACCTATGACAAATCTTTTCAGTCTCCTGAGGGTGAATAGGTTGTCGTACCCTCTTCACGACTGTCTTGGTGTGCATGGACCATGATAGTTTGTTGGTGATGTGTACACCAAGGAACTTGAAATCTCAACCTGCTCCACTACAGCCCTGTAAATGAGAATGGGGGTGTGCTCGGTCCTCCTTTTCCTGTTGTCCACAATCATCTCCTTTGTCTTTATCACGTTGAGGGAGATGTTGTTGTCCTTGCACAACACGGCCAGGTCTCTGACCTCCTCCCTATGAGCTGTCTCGTCGTTGTCAGTGATCAGGCTGTTGTGTCCCGTCAGGAAGTGCAGGCTCCAGGTGCAGAGGGAGTCGTTTAGTCCCAGGGTCCTTAGCTTAGTGATGAGCTGTGAGGGCACTATGGTGTTGAACTCTGAGCTCTAGTTAATGAATAGCATTCACACATAGGTGTTCCTTTTGTTCAGGTGTGAATTGACAGTGTGGAGTACAATCGAGATTGCATCATCTGTGGATGCATTCATCTCTGTTTCAGCACCAAATTGGTAGATTTACTCTGACCTTGTAGATTATTTAGGGCAAGGATGGGCAACTGGTCCTTTTGTAGGACCGCAGACCAATTAAAAATACTCTGAACAAAAATAAACAACCATTTCAGGGGCTTCATAGCAAAGGGGGTGAATACATATGCATACACCACTTTCCGTTTTAATTATTTTTGAAATAAGTAATTGTTTGAATTTCACTTCACATATTTGGACTATTTTGTGGAGGTCCATTACATGAAATAAAAAATTAAAATCTAATTTAAATGAATTACAGGTTGTAATGCAACAAAATTCCAAAAAATGCCAAGGGGGATGAATACTTTGCAAGGCACTGTAAGCTAAATATGTGGCTGTCAATGGTTGATATCTGCTTGCACGTAAGTAGGTTTGCGCTCGCAATTGGGCAAGTAGAAGAGCATATTGACTCACCCTACTTATAGAGAAACGCCAATGCCATCCTTTTCTCTTTTATTTGACGAAATGGTTCATCATACAGTACACACTTATTTTTTTTTGGTCCTAGGCTAAAATGCTTGCTCACTAGCCTAACTTCCCATGTTAGCTAGCTAAAACCTGTCTAGGAACCCCAACAGCCAATGAAATTGCAGGGCTCCAAATACAAATCAACAGAAATCTCATAAATCAAATTTCTCAAACATACACGTATTACGCACCATTTTAAAAGATACAATTCTCGTTAATCCTGCCACAGTGTCTGATTTCGAAAGCGAAAGCTCCAGAAACTATTATGTTAGGTCACCACCACCTCACAGAAAATCCCAGCCATTTGTATAGCCAAAGAGTCACAAAAAGCACAAATAGAGATACAATGAATCACTAACCTTTGATGATATTCATCAGATGACACTCATAGGAGTTCATGTTACACAATACATGTATGCTTTGTTCGGTAAGGTTCATATTTATATCCAAAAATCTTATTTTACATTGGCGTGTTATTTTCAGTAGTTCCAAAACATGCAGTGATATTGCAGAGAGCCACATGAATTCACAGAAATATTCATTATAAATGTTGATGAAAATTCAAGTGTTATGCATGGAACTTTAGATACACTTCTCCTTAATGCAACCGCTGTGTCAGATTTCCAAAAATCTTTATGGAAAAAGCATAATCTGAGAACAGCGCTCAGAGCCCAAACCAGCCAAAATAAATTTCCGCCATGTTGCGCTGTCAACATTAGTCATAAATAGCATTATAAGTATTCACTTACCTTTGATGATCTTCATCAGAATGCACTCCCAGGATTCACAGTTCCACAATAAATGTTTGTTTTGTTCAACAATGTCCATTTATGTCCAAATAGCTTCTTTAGTTAGGGCGTTTGGTAAACAAATCCAAAAGCGCGTTCAGGTCCAGTCGGACGAAAAGTTCAAAAAGTTATATTACAGGTCGAAGAAACTTGTCAAACTAAGTATAGAATCAATCTTTAGGATGTTTTTATCATAAATGTTCAATAATGTTCCAACCGGAGAATTCCATTGTCTGTAGAAAAGCAATGGGACGAGAGATACCTCTCATGTGAAATGCGCGTGACTGAGAACGAAGCTGCTGGCAGACCCCTTATTCAAACAGCTCTCATCCGGCCCCCTTCACATGAGAAGCCTGAAACAACGTTCTAAAGATGGTTGACATCTAGTGGAAGCCTTAGGAAGTGCAACATAACCCATATTCCACTGTGAATTTGATAGGGGTTGAGTTCAAAAACTACAAACCTCAGATTTCCCACTTCCTGTTTGGATTTTATCTGAGGTTTTTGCCTGCCATTCTGTTATTCTCACATCATTCAAACAATTTTAGAAACTTCGGAGTGTTTTCTATCCAATACTAATAACAATATGCATATATTAGCATCTGGGACTGAGTAGGAGGCAGTTCACTCTGGGCACGCTATTCATCCAAAAGTGAAAATGCTGCCCCCTATCCCAAAGAAGTTAACATTAACCGTCTACATCTAGCTATTGTACATATTGAACTTACATCCTCTCAGGACAGGGGCACAACAATGTATAAATTCATGGTTGGATCAGAATTGCCGTTATAATCATGGGCCAATATGGAGAGTTAGGTAAAACCACATGTCCAAATCCCTATCTCCATCCTTGGCTAATTAAGGAAAGGGACCATTTTAGCTAGCTATCTAGCCAGCCTCTGGAGTGCAACACAATGTGATACAACAATTCAAGAATGGTCTCAAAGCAATTTGATAGGAGAGATGCCAAATCCAAGAGGTCTTCCCTTGACACAATTTTATTTTCTTTGCAAGGATCATTCACAGTTGAGCTCGCTCAGTTTAGCTCAATGCTGATTGGCAGATGTTTATAATTTTTTTTGACAAGGGAGGCCAAAATGCTCACTGGCTTCCCTTGCATTCAATGCTAAGGATGGCAACAATGTCATACTCGTTTGGACCAGACAGTATCAGATAGATGGTACGTAAAGAGACAGAGGGGCGCTGTTTCGTTAGATGACTTCTCCTGTGAAATACATTCATCCTCTTGAAAATTGAAGGAAAATTATGAAACAAAGAGAAAGACAAAAAACAGTTGAAGTTGGAAGTTTACATACACCTTAGCCAAATACATTTAAATTCTGTTTTTCACAATTCCTGACATTTACATTTAATCGTAGTAAAAATTCCCTGTCTTGGGTCAGTTAGGATAACCACTTTATTTTAAGAATGTGAAATGTCAGAATAATAGTAGAGAGACATTTTTTTTCAGCATGTCTTTCTTTCATCACATTCCCAGTGTGTCAGAAGATAACATACAGTCAATTAGTATTTGGTAGCATTGAGTTTAAATTGTTTAACTTGGGTCAAACGTTTCTGGTAGCCTCCCACAAGCTTCCCACAATAAGTTGGGTGAATTTTGGCCCCTTCCCCCTGGTGTAACTGAGTCAGGTTTGTAGGCCTCTTTGCTTCCACACTCTTTTTTTTAGTTCTGACCACACATTTTCTATAGGATTGAGGTCAGGGCTTTGTGATGGCCACTCCAATACCTTGATTTTGCTGTTCTTAAGCCATTTTGCCACAACTTTGGAAGTATGCTTGGTATGTATGCCCATTGTCCATTTGGAAGACCCATTTGCGACCAAGCTCTAACTGATGTCTTGAGATGTTGCTTTAATATATCCAGGTAATTTTCCATCCTCATGAAGCCATCTATTTTGTGAAGTGCACCAGTCCCTGGGTGTCACCAGTCCCTGGGTGTCCCTGAGTGTCAATCACAAAGCTCTGACCTCAATCCTATAGAAAATGTGTGGGCAGAACTGAAAAATTGTGTGCAAGCAAGGAGGCCTACAAACCTGACTCAGTTACACCAGCTCTGTCAGGAGGAATGGGCCAAAATTCACCCAAATATTTCTAGGAAGCTGGTGGACGAATACCCGCAACATTTGCCCCAAGTTAAACCATTTAAAGGCAATGCTACCAAATACTAATTGAGTGTATGTAATCTTCTGACCCACTGGGAATGTGATGAAAGTAAATAACCTTTCTACTATTATTCTGATATTTCACATTCTTTAAATAAAGTGGTGATCCTAACTGACCTAAAACAGGGCTTTTTACTGGCTAAGGTGTATATAAACTTTCAACTTCAACTGTATTTAAGAATGCTTTTCATTGACTATAGCTCAGCCTTCAACACCATAGTACACTCCATATTCATCATTAAGATCGGCGCCCTGGTTCCGAACTCCTGGATTTTCTGTCGGGCCTCCCCCAGGTGTTGAGGCCAACAACACTTCGCTGATCCTCAACACAGGGGGCCCACAAGTGTGCGTGCTCAGTCCTCCTCCTGTACTCCCTGTTCACCCATGAATGCGTGGCCAAGCACACCTCTAACTCAATCATGTTTACAGATGACACAACAGTAGTAGGCCTGATTACCAACAATGACAACCCAGTCTACAGGGAGGATGTGAGGGACCTGGCGGAGTGGTGCCAGGAAAATAACCTCTCCCTCAACGTCAACAAAATTAAGGAGCCGGTCGTGGACTTCAGGAGACAGCAGAGGGAGCGCGTACGCCCCACTCCACATCGACGGGGCCGCAGTGGAGAAGGTGAAAAGCTTAAATTTCCTCGGCGTACACATCACTGACAATCTGAAATGGTCCACCCAAACAGACAGTGTACTGAAGAAGGCTCAACTGCACTTATTCAACCTGAGGGTCTTGGCCCCTAAAACCCTCTCAAACCTTTAGATGCACACTCGACAGCATCACCACCTGGTACGGCAACTGCAACCTGGTACGGAAACTGCCCAATGCATCACCGGGGGCACACAGGCTGCCTTCCAGGATCCCTACAGTACCCGATGTCACAGGAAGGCCAATGACATCATCCACCTGAGCCACGGCCTGTTCACCCCGCTACCATCCAGAAGGCGAGTTCCGTACAGGTGCATCAAAGCTAGGACCAAGAGACTGAAAAACAGCTTCTATCTCAAGGCCATCAGACTGTTAAATAGCCATCACTAGCTGACTACGACCCAGTTTCTCAACCCTGCACCTTAGAGGCTGCTGCCCTGTAGACATGGAATCACTTGTCACTTTAACAAATGTTTACATACTGCTTTAGTCATTCATATGTATCTACTGTATTCTATTCTACTGTATTTTAGTCAATGCCACTCTGTTGTTGCTCATCCAAATATTTATATATTTCTTAATTCCATTCTTTTACATGTGTGTTTTGTTGTGAATCGTTAGATACTACTGCACTGTTGGAGCTAGGAACACAAACATTTCGCTAAACCCGCAATAACATCTGCTAAATATGTGTATGTGACCAAAAAAACATGGGTTTCTACTTTGAAGAATCTCAAATATAAAATATATTTGGATTTTTTTCAACACTTTTTTGATTACTACATGATTCCAAATGTGTTATTACATAGTTTGAATGTTATTCTACAATGTAGAAAATAGTAAATAAAAAAGATTTTTTTTAAAACCTGGAATGCGTAGGTGTGTCCAAACTTTTGACTGGTACTATATTTTCACCTTAACTAGACAAAAGCCTTCAGAGAACCATGACTGTTTAAATGTAGTTAATGTAAAGTATGCCTTTCAAATTAAAATATTCTAAACATGACACCTGGGTTTTCACGTGCTTAAAGTTGTCTCATATGCAGTGCCATGGTATCACGTTTAAATGTAGCATCCCCAGGTTGTTACATTTACTTCACAAGATTGTGTTCTCACATGTGCTCACCTGTTGTCATGTGTAGTTTTATATTATCACGTTGCTTCACATCATTGCATTAACTTCACATCAAATCACACGAGTTCATGTGAATTTAATGCTTTTTTTCTTTGTAAATTGGATCGAGCCTCAGCAACAACAGAGGAAGCAAATGTAGGTAAGCTAAACTCTGTAATTAAATGGAATGATAATGTAGGCCACGTGGCAAACTCATCCCAAGGAGGGCAGAGTGTCTGCGGGCTTTCGCTCCTACCTTTAACTTAACTGATTAATTAAGGTCAATCCTTAGTAAAGAACTCCCCTCACCTGGGTATCGAGGTCTTAATTGAAAGGAAAAAACAAAAACTTGTAGAAACTAGGCCCTCAGTGGAGTGAGTTTGACACCCCTGATGTAGGCTATAAATTGGCAGTTGAATGTGGGTGCTTAATAGGCCTACTGATGTTCGATACTGGTAGTGGCTAATATTTAACATGACAGAAATAGGAAGCAGGAAAGGTCGGGGTAGGCAATAGTTAAGACGTTCAAGAGTGCCGCTCCCTGCAAGTTAAAAGTCCCCACAATTTTAATTATGCTAAATGGCACAGCATTTCATAAACTTCACTATGTGTAACAGCGTTCTTCGTTTGTTGAAAGAGAGTCGGACCGAAATGCAGCGTGGTGGTTACTCATGTCTTTGATGAATGAATCGCGGTACATGAAATAACTTGTACAAAAGCAAAACAATAAACGGAACGTGAAAACCTAATTACAGCCTCTGGTGAAACTACACAGAGACAGGAACAATCACCCACGAAATACAAAGTGAAACCCAGGCTACCTAAATACGTTTCCCCATCAGAGACAACAAGAATCACCTGACTCTGATTGAGAACCGCCTCAGGCAGCCAAGCCTATACTAGACACACCCCTAATCAACCACTATCCCAATGCCTACAAAAACCCCAATACGACAATACAATAACCCCATGTCACACCCTGGCCTGAACAAATAATTCAAGAAAACACAAAATACTAAGACCAAGGCGTGACACTATGGGAACGTTGATGTGCTTCAGATTGCTGTTTCACATTTGTGTCCAGTGTTAAAATAGGTCTAAAACAAGTGTCATTTATACTTAAAATAACCTTATCCAAACAGATTGCGCATTTACCAAGCTCTTATCAAGTTGTAAATTGCAGTGCATGGAGAATGGCGTTATTTCTTTCGACTTGGAATAGATAGGTTTGCTCGTCTTATTCAAGGTTCCTCACGCTTAAGGTAGTAGAATTATCAGGCAATTAAGTCAAGGTCAGAATACGGGTATCTGTTGACAGACCTCCGCCACACCTTCATTTATTCCATCGCCACCCCATGCGAATAGCGGGTGAATACCATGCTATTCTCATGCTTAAGATCAAGGTCAGGATACGCGTAGAGAAAAGAGCATTAAAAAAGGAACTGCGAGCACTTTAGTGGGGTCAGAATTCCCCCTTAGTGATTGGATAAACATTGCCCCATATGCTCACTTTTAATTTGTCTCTCTTTCAGTCCTTTTTTGTGTGTGTGTGTTCTGTAAAATGGATTACGACTCCATCGCTTCCTGCTATAACAGCCCTGCAGTCTAGCTATGAATTTATACAGTTCCTTTGAGGAGCGTTTGGTCTTTGTCCTGAAAATGTGTTAACAGCTACAGAGGAATATCAATTAGATCCATGATCCACGTCAATAAAAATAAAATTAAAATAAAAAAAAATAAAAAAAAGAGGCGACATTGTTCACTGTGCTTCTCCCGTTATCATCATTTCTCCTTCAACACAAGCCTTTGTGCGGCTTTGCTCTTCAGATGTGGCGACTTATTTTTATGACCTGTTTTGTTAAGCATACCGATGCCGTTCTTTCACCCTCTTCCCTGTGCCTACTCCACCAAGGCACCATGTGAACACTTACAGTTCTCATGCAAATTGCTCCTGCCATCTCTCACCATTGTTCACCGGCTGCATAACTCTACTTGGTTGCCATGGGAACTAATGATTATTTCTATCACTTTGTTGAACTTGGCAGCCATTTATTAGCACAGAGTCTTAAAGAGCTGGTGTCCCTCATGCTTTCGGAAGAAGAAAAAAATATATATTCATAGCTGTCCTTAATTCTTTGCCATGATGTGTGTGTCGCTCAGCTATATTTAACATCAATTGTTGATTGGTCTGTCTAGTCAACAAAATTATTCCGTCTGCCTATTTGAAATATTTATTGAATGTGTGTGTTGTGCTGAGAAAGCCCAATCTGTGATCCACTAGCTCCACACACAGTCTTCCATTGCAAACTTACATCAGTTGAGACCTCATTGATCAGCAGTGCCATCTAACAGTAGCCCGGGCAGGATCGATCTGACATTGAATGACCCTCCTGTCTCTTATTGCAGGAATTGATCAGACACACAAGAGGCCTTTGTCTTGTTAACACATTTTCAGACTGCTATTTGTTTATTTCGCAATACCTGGAGGGGTATCCAAGCAGGTTTGAGGAGTTAGCGACGTAACTTTGGTCATACGAATGTGTCTCAGCTTTAAGCCAGGTACATTTCTATGTACAAATCCTTCAGGCTAACTCTCAGCTAACTCCACTGACACTGAATGAAAAGACAGCCACAAGTTGGGGACCAATGGAATCAAATTCCCACCCTCTTGCAAAGATTGTGTAATCATTCACAAAATTTGAGGAAGACAACTGACTAAATAATATCACATTTTTCAAATTTGACTCACTTTTGAAATATCAGCCGATTATCCATTGCAATATATTCAAGAATAAAGGGCAGAATTAGCTTTAAAAAAAAAACAAAGAAAACCTAAATAAAATTCAAGTACTGCATAACAAATGTAACACTCTTATCCGAAAAAGGTGCTTGTGGTCATGCGTTGATAAGCACACCAAAGTCACCATTAATTATAAGCAATAAAGACGACACTTGGTGTAGCAGTCTAAGCCCCTGCCTCTGGAGCGCATGTACGATGTATCGCTGCCAGCATGTGTCTGAATCCGACCCACTTATCTTTCAGCACTTTCTCAGTACATACCTTTCACCTCTCTCCCTATCCAATAAACATACACAAATCATTACCTGATCTAACACCCCTTGATAATATTAAATCAATAACAATGCCAAACTGATGTCCTTATTGAAAATCAGGCTCATGCTGCCTAGAAGGTGGCTGTGAGGGACTCTATATAACACTGGGTGAGCTACATAAAGTCTTGTTTTCTCTCAGATTAAAACATTACTCCAGTGTTGATAGGAAGGCCCTATTCTGAGCTTTCTTCAAACAGCCAGCGGAGCAGGGAGGCCTGGTGTCTGGGACCTTGGTTTGCTCAGCCTCGCCGGGTGGACATCCACAGTGACTAAGGCCCAATAAATCTTGAGGCAGGCTCTCAGGCCCTTCAAACAACAACAAATGGCAGGGGCCTAAATCTCCTAATATAGAGCGGAGCTTTGATACAGGACCACAGCGGTTTATTTAGTTAACTGTTGCGTAGGGGGCTGTGCTGACGTAGGCTTCCTTAGTCAAACACGGACAGTGTTTTTGTGGCTGGGCTGTATGTGACTGGCAGATATAGAGCCCATCCATCCTGTCTGTCAAAATGGCAAACTCAGAAAAGGTCTAGAAGTGAGACTTAGCAATGCCAAAGCGCCAGACGACTAGCAGTCTCATATTTCAACAGGGTTCTGTTCATTTTTTGTGTTAATCAATTAGCCTCATAGTGTAAATGTTTTCTAGCTAGCACCATAACTTAATGAACTCATGTGGTTTGACTTCCAAACAAGCCTTTTTGTGTTCTTGTCAAAGTAATGAAGCCATCTTCAACACCCATCATGTCTACTACGGAGTATGTGGTTGTTGAGGCAGGACGTCTTTCGCTAGCTGAGTAAAGCCTCATACACAACTTTGACTTGGCGCCCCATTGCTCTACATAAAATATGACCATTTCAGCTTTGATCGGGGTAAAAATCATATTTGCACAATGTATTCAAAGGCACGACAATATAAAACACATCAAGATAAATAAAAAAAGTTGGGGTCCCTTGACTTTTAGTTGTTTAATTAATATGTGCCTATATCATTTCCTATGGGTAGTATATTCGTCCCCAAGTAGGGAGCACATAAGCAACTTTAATAATACAACCTATAGAATTGTTATCTACGTTTTCGTCTTCTCTGACTACCTGGCCACTCCTGCAACCCATGCTGAGAGAAAATATGGGACTTCGCTCCAGAAGAGACCAGCTCGCTATACGCCATTGTTCCTCCTCTAGCCCATCTTAATTAGGTCCCTTTGATTCCATTTGAACAGAGAGTGACCCAATTTGGCGTGTTACTTCTAATGCACCCTCTAGAGGCTCTCAGCATTGATCCAGGCCTCTGACTTGCTCCGAGTCCTCTCAGAAGCCGCGCTGCTTGATTCACGGCACAGTGTTGGTAATCTTAAAAGACAATGAACCAAGCAAGCATACAAACTCAAAGGGAATGGGATGTTCTATTTCAATACAGGTCGCCAAGGCCTTTGAGCACCTGGCGACTAGACTTGGCAAGCCAATGATATGCTAATTGTAACAAACAGCCAACTGACATCTGTGGAACAGTTTAACAGGAGCGCTCCTGGGGGTTTCTGATTATATAGGCCTAAAGGATTGATATTCTGGTTATATATGTATATATATTTATTTATTTAGGCCCCCTTTTCGGCTGCTATAGTCAAAAGAGGTCTTAGGTGTGCCTCAGTTCCAGGGCATGAATTCCATGAATAATTTTTAGCCTATGAGTTAGCTGGGCTGACAGGGTTGTGTTTGTTTTTCATCAGTGTGTGTTGAGCTTGGCTGTAGACTACGGAGGCCAGGCGAGGGCGGGGCCTGATCGGCTTGAGGGGGGTGCAGACCTTGGGGGTGATTGTGGGATTGTAGGGAGCAAGGCTCCTGGGGTGACATGAGTGTGGTGACATGAGTGTGTGGTTGTGGCGGCTGCCCTGTGAAGCATCATACTGGAAAGACATCACCACACACACACACTCGCGTTAGCCTCTCTGCCAGCAGTCAGACACTGACGTACACACAGAGGTGGGCGGCTACGCCAACATTCTCCATCGCTTGGGGAGGTAGAAATTGGGCTGTGGCCGCTGTAGCCTCGCCGGGGGAAAGGTGCCAAGTGCTTGTCCATTATAACAGGATCTGCACTCTCTCAAGTCATTTTCCCCCCACGGCGCTCCCGCTTGAGTGCTGTGAAGATACAGCATGGGGAGACTGTGTTTTTGACATTTACTGAAATGGCCTTGAAGCATTTCGGTCAGGAGGAGCACAGGCATTGGCTTATGAATAGCTTACCACAGACAGGAAGTGAGAGCAGCAAGAGGGAGGGAGGAGAAGAGAAAAAGAACAGCAAGAGGAAAAGAAAGAGCGAAACTGAAAATGGCTTATACCCATACATTAATGAACTATTTAATGGCAATTCATCTTCAACTCCTTGCGTAACCCCTTGATTAAAATGTAACTTAATAATGACAGCAAACACTTGAGAGGAAGACTTCCCATCATCTCCATCACCCCTTTATTGGACATTAGAAAATAGACATTTTCAAACGTCATTAACCAGGCCAAATCCACACTGATGAGAACATGAGCCAATATTTTTAATTAGCTCCGGAAAATCACTAGCATTTAGTTCTAATAGGATCTTGTTCCACATGAAAGACTTGTGTTTACGCCCATATGCGACTCCCCTTTCACCTTGACTCCCCCTCCCTCCAGCTCTCCCTCCATCCCTCCCTCATTCTTTCCATCCCTCCATCTATCTATCCTGCATAACCTACCCATCTTCCGGATAATGAGTCTTAATAGGTCAGAACAAGCTTTATTACCCAGGTCAAGTCTCTTTAGGAATCGCCTTGCTAATGCCACAAATGTTTAAAGGGATAAGTACTGTAGCTGTTTAAGTGATACATATGCAATAGGAGAGATGTTTACGCTTTTTTTCAGAGCACACAATGCATATATGAATCACTGAGGAATCCTGAAACGAGTCCCTGAAGCAGTCATTTTTTCAGTTTTATAAATGAGAATGTTGTGACATACTCATGTGTATAGTGTATGTAGACACCCCTTCAAATTAGTGGATAACACTATTTCAGCCACACCCGTTGCTGACAGATTAATATAATGTAGCACACAGCCAAGCAATCTCCATTGACAAACATTGGCATTAGAATGGCTTGTACTGAAGAGCTCCATGACTTTCAATGTGGCTCTGTCATAGGATGCCACATTTCCAGGTCAGTTGGTCAAATTTCTGCCCTGCTAGAGCTGCCCCGGTCAACTGTAGGTGCTGTTTTTGTGGAAACGTCTAGGAGCAACCATGGCTAGGGCACAAAGTGGTAGGCCACACAAGCTCACAGAATGGGACCGTCGAGGGCTGAAGTGCATAAACATTGTCTGTCCTCAGTTGCAACACTCATTATGGAGTTCCAAACTGCCTCTGGAAGCAACATCAGCACAAGAACTGTTCGTTGGGAGCTTCATGAAATGGGGTTCGATTGCCGAGCAGCCGCACACAAGCCTAAGATCAGTGTGTGCACTGCCAAGCGTCAACTGGAGTGGTGTAAAGCTCACCGCCATCAGACTTTAGAGCAGTGGAAACGCATTTTCTGGAGTGAAAAAATCACACTTCACCATCTGGCAGTCCGATGGACAAATCTGGGTTTGGCAGATGCCAGGAAAACACTACCTACCCGAATGCTTAATGCCAATTTAAGTTTGGTGGAGGCGGATTAATGGTCTGGAGCTGTTTTTCATGGTTCGGGCTAGGCCTCTTAGTTCAGTGGAAAGAAATCTTAATGCTACAGCATACAGTGACATTCTAGACGATTCTGTGCTTCCAACTTTATGGCAGCAGTTTTTTGGAAGGCCCTTTTGTGTTTCAGCATGACAATGCCCCCGTGCACAGCGCGAGGTCCATACAGAAATTGTTTGTCCAGATCGGTGAGGGAGAACTTGACTGGCCCGCACAGACCTCAACTTCATCGAACACCTTTGGGATGAATTGGAACGCCAACTGCGAGACAGGCCTAATCACCCAACATCAGTGTCCAACCTCCCTAATGCTCGTGGCTGAATGGAAGTAGCAATGTGCAGCAATGTTCAAACATCAAACATCCTCGCAGCAATGTTCCAACATTAGTGGAAAGGCTTCCCAGAAGAGTTGAGGGTGTTATAGCAGCAAAGAGGGATACACTCCATATTAATGCTCATGATTTTGGAACGAGATGTTCGACGAGCAGATGCCCACATACTTTTGGTCATGTAGTGTATATAGTATGAGCGAGAGAGCGCGAGAGAGAGAGGAGAGAGAGAGAGACAGCACAGCTGAGAGAGAGAGACAGACAGAGTGGCTGAGAGAGAGACAGACAGAGACAGTGGCTGAGAGCAAGTAGGAAGAAGATAAAAAAAAAGAGATAAAGAGATGGCAGATTGAAACAAGCATTCATACCACACGCCAACCCGTGATTCCTCATGTTCCTTTGATTCTAGCTGGCTTGTGTTAGCTTGCTACCTGGAAACTGTTCTGTCAGAGGAAGAGGCATGCTACCAGAGACAGAAACCGTGGCAACAGGAACAGCAGCAACAGCAGTAGCTCACAACACAGGCCTAGTTTGAGATAGAGAAGCCACAGATAATGAAGGGAGTCAGATCCCCTAGTGGTCCCATGCCTGAATCTGGCCAGGTTGCAGGATCAGAGCTGGCTATAGTGGCTATATGGGGGGGGGAGTTGGCTGTACTCAGACCTAGCTGTCCTATCAGGCATCATCCATCATCCATTGTTAGCCAGGCTTGCCTCAATCTTGGTGTTTGGCTTTCTTATTCACCAATGTGTGCTCAACCTTGTGCATTCACATACACACACGTAGCCCAAGATTTACACAATCATAATTTGCAGCCATTACTGGTCTGCAAGAAGACAGGCAGTCCCATAGGCTTCCTATCCAGCTTGTTACGTACACCGCAGACTGTACTCTGTCCTGGCCCAAATCACCCTCTGTGTCGCGCAAAACAAACAGCAGGGTCAGGAGATGGTGGTTGGACTGGTGAAGACTTCCAGGTCCAGCTATGCCAATATTAGTTGATTGTCTGAGCCAGATGGCCCAGTACATTGTTGGAGGATTAGATGGTTTGTCTGTTACCAGTGTTGTAAAAGGACAACCTTCCAGAGTTGGATTATAGTATGACCATCACTCCAATTAGACCTGAAACAGATCCCTTTCATCTTTGAAACAAGGGAGTGGACATTCAGTAAATGTTTTCATGGAAACTGCAAAATAGGTCAAGAACATCCTTCTGTAGCTCAGTTGGTAGAGCATGGCGCTTGTAACGCCAGTGTAGTTGGTTCGATCCCCGTGACCACCCATACGTAGAATGTATGCACACATGACTGTAAGTCGCTTTGGATAAAAGTGTCTGATAAATGGCATATATATTATATTATATTAACATGTGCTGTGTTCACAACAAATAACCTTGTTTTCAGCAGAATGGACTGTTATATGGACAAACATTAAAATTCCCATTACAGGACCAATGAGCACAGAGTACATGACGAATGGTAAACTTACCGATTGCTGTCGTGATTGAAGAGAGGTTGTTCGCTACGTCATACAGCATCCTTCAAAAATAGGAGAAACTCAAATAAACAACAAACATCCCAAACAATCTTGTGCCTGCTTGAAAGCCTGAGACAACAACCTTCAAAGCAGCCATGAAGAGGACCTATTGTTTGATGAGGCCATATAATTCAGTGCATTTTAAGTGAAGATGTTGAAGTACCTCTGGATGGTGACTCATGTCCCTGAGCCTAGAATACCTCACTACCATGGGCCAGAAACAAGATGAGAGGGAGAGAGAGAGAGAGAGAGAGAGAGATGTCTGGGCTTGCGTCTCCAACCTCTATGATTCAGTTGTGTTTGTGCCATGTTCTTTCCATCAATTCCTTTGATAAGGCATCAGGTTTGTTGTCCACTGGGACTGCCAATAGATGGAGTTGATTGGTGCTCCACTCGGGGCCTGAGAGAGAGAGGACGAGAGAAGACAAGACGAGAAAGAATGTAAAGCCCCAGCAGAACCAGTACCCCTCCACACCATTGACCTGCATGATGAGCACAGACCTGCAAAGTGCTTTTATTTTCCACCACTCCATCTCTCCCCATGTAGCGCTCTCCTCCCCCATATCTGATGTTCTCTGTTCATTCAGGGAAGATCAAAAAAGATGAAAGGAATGGAGGCAATCATGAACTTCATTCTTGGATGTTTCTGTGGAAAGATGGTTGTCCACTATGTTTTCTTCGTCTCATGTTGATTTGAATTTGTTAGTCGTCAGTCCACTCAGATATGTGCGTGATTTCAAAACTACATTATTATTTTTTTAATGTTAAAAGAAGACTCCAGAAAACCATATACACCGTAATCAATATTTGCCGGTCACTGCTATACGTGCATTGCATACATGCGTCCTTTTTAATTCTGCTGCCGGCACTTCTTCATCCTTCTCTTTCATAAAAAAAAACAACTATACAAAAGAGCTGGAGTAGAGGTACAACAGGCACATTCAGAGTCGGTTGGTTATTGTCCACAAAGGGTGTTGTGAACTCCCCGTGTGGTAACCATAACAGTTTGTTTTGGACTCCTACTTTATAGGAACCTTCACATGGACAGCTAGCTAGCCAGGGGGAAATTGATATATTACGCAATCATCGGTTTCTGATGGCAGTCGTAGCGGTATGTCTTAGAGAGAGGCATTCCACCATCCGCACAGTGCAGCCAGTGTGGTTTTTCTTCTTTGAGTTAAAAAGTGCAGAGCTCCTGACTTTATTCGCAGGACATTTGCCAATCACAATGTTTTGGTGATTATTTTCCAAGGATTAGGGGTATTTTTCCGGTAGATTGTAATAGCCTCTGTATATTCTAACCTCCTTTTAATCAGCGGGGAGAAGGAACAATCACTTCCATCACTGGGATATAGCCGCTCTCCCAGCCAAAGTGTGTTGCTTATTTATCCAGCGTCTCAGACTCCCCCAGTTTATTTTATCAGACTGAGTGAAATTCCAGTATTGGCTCCAATTCGGGAGGTACTAGGGGCTCGTCTTGCCCCCTTCTCTAAGCAAATGCGGACAGGGGAAAGGTGTATAGGGTTATGGGGGGGGGGGGTACATGTACAGTTTTAACAGTGGAAATGTTTCAGACACTGAGAAATAGGATCTCTTAAAGAGTCGATGACAGACACGTGCTGAAACGGGCCGGTAGTGAGAGACGCGGTGGTGGGGAACACCAATAGGGCTGACTAACGAGAGGATGTGAACAGTGGGAACCCTTAATTAAGCAGCATTACAAAGCCATGGGCTCGTGTGTTTACCTGCACGTATGTCATCAAACTCATACACCAGAGAAAATCAATGGCGGACCAACTCAAAGTATAACCATACACATACGCACACAGGCACGCACATAAAAACCAGCAGACGCGCTCGAACACAGAATGATATTTGATCATGTATTATTCTACCTATATCAAAGGCTGGTTGTGTCAATTGATTTGCAGTATCGACTGGGGGAGGGTAAATGAAGGGTTTGGGTCTACGGATTGGCACTGAAAAGGCCCCTAAGAGACTGGCACCGGTGGACCGATTGGTGCCGGATCTCTCACGTCTCACACACAGATGGAGGCTCCTCAGAGGTGGAATGTGAGAACCATCTTTTTTTTTAAATAATAAAACATTCAAAAAGTTATTATTTTTAGATAAAACTATATGAAAATGCATTCACGTCACAAAATAATTGATTAAAACACACTGTTTTGCTTTGACGGTCTACAGTAGCCTCAATAGCACTCTGTAGGGTCGAACCGTGGTATAGCCAGAACACAGCCAGGAGACTCATTGTTCTCACCCCCTTCCATAGACTTAAACAGTGATTATGACAACGTCCGGAGTATGTTCTCAAACCTATCAGAGCCCTTGCAGCATGAACTGACATGTTGTCCACCCAATCAAATGATCAGAGAATGAATCTAGTAATGAAAACATAAGCTACAGCTAGCTAGCGCTGCAGTGCATAAAATGTAGCAAGTTGTTCACTCAATAGTTGAACAGTTTTCTAATTAATTTCCTTGTCAAATGAAGGGGAAGCAAGAGAGAGCTAGATATATATACACAAACACACATACACAGTATTAGTCAAAAGTTAAGACACCTACTCATTCCAGGGCTTCTTTATTTTTACTATTATTGTGGAATAATAGGGAAGACATCAAATCTATGAAATATGCAATCATATGCAATCATGCGGTAACCAAGAAAAGTGTTAAATCAAAATATATTTTATGAATGGGGTTCTTCAAAGTAGCCACCCTTTGCTCATTCTCTCAACCAGCTTCATGAAGTAGTCACCTGGAATGCATTTCAAATCAAATTGTATTTGTCACATGCACTGAATACAAAAGGTGTAGAACTGTGGAATGATTACCTACAAGCCCTTAACAATGAAGTAAATATTTATAAAAAGGCTCATTCAATTAACCTGTGTGCCTTGTTAAATGATACTTTTTGGGAATTTATTTCCTTCTAAACAGGTTTGAGCCAATCAGTTGTGTTGTGACAAGGAGGGGTGATATAACTCAGAAATGACAACTAATGTGTTTGCTCATTGCCTTATTTCATTAAAATTGGCAATACATTTTTTTTTTTATCTTATAACTAACAATGGGTGATAAACCATTCAGTGCTCACCACACATTTTCATTTTCTTCTTTCTTTGTCTTCTCAGTGAGATGGATTCATGGTTGGAAGCAGCTCATTGGGCCACTGATGTTCATATCAAGTCTCCAATTAATTTCTCCATCACGCTAATGTGCAGTATCGACTGGTACCACTTTGATCTGTATTAGTTAAGGTTCCACTACGTTTGATCCCTCTCACCAAGACCTCACGGCTTGACCTCTACTGCCGGGCGGGTTACTTCTCAGTTCTTTGTTGCTGTCTCTGGTGTGTGTGTGTGTGTGTGGGGGTGTGTGTGTGTGCGGGGGGGCTGGCTGGCTGTCTGTGGCCTTGCTGCCCTCAGGGACTGGTTACAAAGAGACTGAGCTCCTCATCTAGCTTTGTCTACCACTTTCACAGGCCATCAAAGTCAACCACAACACCCCATTAGTGGCCATTTGGGAGAAAACACATTTAAATAAATGAATGAATCCAATGTGGACAAACAGACATCATAATAGCAACCATAACATTGTCTAAGCTATTAGTTAATACACCAGCTTAATAACCATAATGGTTGGTGTTACGAACCCAATAACTAGTCTACTAACATAGTGGCACTCGCTAAGTCTAGGGCTGTTAGGCCTAGTTACATGGTATGCAACCTGAATGAGCATGTATGTGAGAAATCAGCCAAGGGAGACAGCAACCTTACCTTGGTCCAAGGTCAGCTCTCTCTTGACCTCTTGGTCAGCCAGTTAAAGCAGATGATTATTTGTTCCGATGGTGACGAAACATACACATGTACAAAATTAGAAAAATACAAAAGGCACGCTCCTTAATAAAGACTCAAAAACAAATTAAAGGCCTCATTACCAGGAAATAAAAGCAGCAGGCTCCCCAAGCTGGCACTCTGACGTTCACCCTAATTGGCAGCACCTGATGTGCTTATCAAGCCTTGGCTCAGAAGCCAGACCTGGTTGCTGCCACCTGGGGATGGAGTGTGGAAATGTATCCTGGATCGTGTGTTTGTCTTTGTCCTAACACTAACCTTGCCCCCCGTGTCATAACAGTTGTAATCGGATCCCAAATAAAATGCGTCTAATGTGTATTAATTGATAAGGAATTAATTTGCTTGTTAACGCAGGACATAGCTGTTTTGCCTTTCAACAAATTGTTTTTCCATTTCTCATTACGTGGTAATCCAAATAGCCTTTGTTTTACCATATTCTAATAAACACTGGTGATTTTTCCCTATCAAAGCACAACCAGAATTATATTGTGATACATAGGGATCCACATGCCGTATTAGAGATATTTATTTGTTTTAAATGTATTATGTCTTCTTTGATTTTATTGAACCTTTATTTCATCAGGGAGTCCAATTGTGTACAGTATGTGTTTCTCTGTGCTAAACTCTAATGTTCATGTTATATATCCTTTGTATCAGACACTGGGAAGCATCTGCTCGCCAACAGACCACTGTATTTGGTGGACTTGCATTGTACTGTCAAGTAGGTCTATTCTGATGAGAGGTTTGTTGCCCACACACAGTTATATCACATACAACAACAACATGCGCTTTGTAAGGCGGACTAAATAGCCCAGAGCGAATACAGTACAGAGTGAATACAGTACAGAGTGAATAAAGACACATTGTAAATGTATTGAATGAAGCAGATCATGGAAGATTATTTGTACTTTACATATCAATCCAAAGGCACAATAAGTGTCATCTTAACCCAGGATATCCAATGCCTGAAAATGGTCTGTAAGTATGAGAGCCGGAAACAACAGCATCAGAGTTACAGGCTAGAGCTAATATGACAGCAAACAGACAGAAGAGGAAAGAGGATTGCTAAAGAAAGACATATTTAGATTTCTGTAACATTTCTAAAGAGCAAAAGTTCATCTAAATTGACTCATGCTTTAAAAAGAGATACAAATGTCAAACCCAGTGAAAAAAACAAACGAGAGTAAATACCACTTAAGTCTCAGAGAAAGAAAGCAGCAGGTTTCCACCGCCATAGAAACAACTGTGAAAAATGCAATTCCACCGGCCTTTCTCCACTGAAGTGTCGGGGATTAGGGCACCAGAGGCACACAGGGCAACCCGCTGGTCCTACACTGCTCTCTCACAGGACCTGATATACAGGACCCATTTATATGCCGCTATTACAAACTCCTGACTTATGGCCACACTGCCATTTTGGTGACATCTGTTAGGCATCCAGGAATCCGCTTAACCAACAACCTTTTTCTCCCTTCTTCTCATCCTGCTTTCTTTTCTTCTCTTCTCTTTCATTTCATTAAATCTGGATGGGATGACACGTCTCACCTTTTTCATCCTCCCCTGTGTGAAATTCTCTTTAGATATATTGAGGTTTTGGGGAGAAAAAAAACGGTTAAGAACCCAAACAGTGGCGACACCTACGGCGAGCGGAACAAGGGCGACCTTGTGTTTACATTTACGCGGAGCCACTACCCCACTGGGTTATTGATGTGGTGTTACAGGCCTGGAGCTAGCCAGGCACAGAGAGCAAGAGAAAGGAGGCAAAGCGGTTCTCATCGTGCTTCGCCAAACCACTGGTCCACGGGACTCCAGGCTGCCCCCTTTTGTTCAGGTTGAGTAATAGTGTTTTGGATCTGTACACCTAATAAGAGTGTATCAGAGGGAACCAGTGACTCCCGACTCGACTGGAGAGAGAGGAGATTAGCTCTGTAGACATAGTGTAAAATGGATGCTTCCAAAGCTCGCTGAACGTGAAAGTGTGGGACAATTGTCTCGAAGAAAGGAGACAGGGGGTTGTGTGTGCGTGTGTGCGTGCGTGTGTGTGTGTGTGTGTGTGTGTGCGTGTGTGTGTGTGTGTGTGTGTGTGTGTGTGTGTGTGTGTGTGTGTGTGTGTGTGTGTGTGTGTGTGTGTGTGTGTATGTATGTGTGTGTGTGTGTGTGTGTGGATGTCTATGACCCAATGACTGACCCAACACAACATTCATCATCCCAGTGTTTTCCTTGTGCTTTAACAGCTTCTGTCCCTCTACTGACCCCACTGGTCAGACACAATATAGCATCACACAGATCTAGGAATCACTGCATTGATAGCCATATCTCTTCAACCATGTAATTATTGCTATGTACATACAGATGGATTAGCTATTTACACACAGATGGTGCCCTGCTAGCCTCATATCCTACAGATGGCATAGGGCTGCTACAGAGAGACCATTTTAGATACTTGTTTTTGTGATATGATCCATATTTATTTGAGTTTCCTAGAAAATAAATAACACAGATAAAAAAAGGTTGTAGAAACAGATCGTAGATATGTTTACAGTTTTATTTCCAGATTACAGAGCTCATCTTGAATTGCGTATTCAGTTTATGTACAGTACAAGTGCACAGTCAAAAACATACAGTATATCTATTTATTCATGTTTTAAAGTGATTCAAAATATGGAAACATCACCCCATTTAAGTGTTCTGTGAACCATATAAATGGATGCACAAGCAAGGCTTCTCCGTATTAACTATTGATGTCTGGACTGTTGTGATGCTTCTATCTCTGCATGGCTCTGGTACTGTGGGGAATCAAAGAACTGGAATAAAAAGTTACAGAGGACAAAATGAAATACATGGACATTTATTTGTTAGAAAATGCATTTGCCTGTTGTGGAGAGCATGTTTCTCTGAAATAGACGTGGATGCATTTCATCCTAGTGCTTCAGCATGGTACTAAAATGCTCTTAAAAGCTGTTAACACTATACAGACCATGGAGTAAATAACGTGTGGAAATAAAAGCTTCCTAAAAATACAATAGTACAAATAAATAAAATAGACTTTCCATTTGGCTGTTGTATTATTGATATGGGACAAAATAGTCCAGATGAAATAGTGGCTTTGAAGGACACATTGGGTCAAAACAATTCAAATATGCCAGTCACAAAAGCAGCAACCCAGAACTTATAAGGCGTCTTTTCACTTCTCCCCTCATTTCCCTGTCTAAGAGTTATAAATAAGTAAATGTCTCTCTCTTGCAATGATAGAAATGTTGCTTCTGCGTTCTCCATATGGGCCATGGGCATAGAAGTTTAGCTTTGTAGTGGATTCAAGGAACAAATAGCTTTTAATTTTTTTAATTTTTTTATTTGTTTTTACCACATTGTACTTAGTCAAAGGTATACTCACAAAATAATAAATACTGTCATTTACCTCTTTGGGATGGTAAAACTCCTATTCTACTCAGGCTGTTTGGATCAGGAAAGGTGAGTAAACTACTCAAGGGCCCCCTGTCTGAATCTTTCATTTGTAAATGGACCTACGCTGTAGCACGCCACAGGTACAGATAGTACTACGTGTCATTACGTAGCCAGGATGTACGTGTCATTATAGGATAACAGCAATGGTAACTCATTGAATCTCTAAATCCACCAAAACATGGTTTGCCTTAGACACTTCAGAGCAGTCAGAACAACAACATGTGTCAGGTGGAGCCAACAGACTCACAGGTATATGGGCTCATGCTCAGTATTTGTAGCAACAAACACCTGAGTATGAGTATGTGCTCAATAGGAACATGAAAGTAAGGTTGTAAGCGTTGTAAGCGTTTCTTTAAACTCTGTGGCATTCTGTGGGATGATAAAAAAATATATATATGAATTGACACGTTTTGTCTTAAAGGCAAGCATAAACTGTATGCTAATATATCTACTAATATCGTACTCATTATGCCTGATTCTGCTGAAGAACTCTTATTTTAAATCCGTCAGAGATTATTTGATTTAAAAAAAAAAATAAAAAAAAAAATGTAATCAACCAACTCCAAAAACCAACTATTGCGGAAGACCCCTCGTAGACATGGACACAATATCCTCTGTCATAATTTCATTTCCCCAATCCCGCCTGTAGACCACCACTCTTCCCAAAGAGACTTCATACAAGGGTCAGGGTGTCAGGATTAAGTCTAGAAAATGGAGGGGGCAACCCTCCCTTTTAACCCCACCAGCTGTTATCTTGAACTAAACCCCGCTGAAGAGAAAGGGATCTATAAGGCCCAATCAGAAGATATGACTGTGGGGTTAGTGCGCCACCATCATGTACGGTTGAGGTAGATCGTGTACAGAAGGCTGGCGGGGAGTGTTCCACAGAAAACCAGATTTGAGATTCAAAAGGGCTAGCACATCACCCGCCATTTTAGCCCTGTCAAACAAAGACACAACAAACACTTTCAGAGTGATTAAACACTCAATGAATGTACCGAGTTTGACGTCAAACTTTGCTGAAGGGGGAGAGCAGAGATAAAGGCGAGGTGTAGGGTAGATCAAGCACACATACTGTATGTGATGTGAAAGAGTAAGTCAGTTGCAGACGCAAACATTGTTGTGCAGTGACTGGAGGGCTGACGGGTTGAATGGTCGGCTGGATGGACAATCCGAAAAACTTGTGACAGGTTGGGGGCGAGGAAAATAGCCCGCGGGACAAACTAGTTGAGAGTTCAGGAGAGGGGCAGTATGGCAACGTCTGGAGAGAGGAGGGAACTGTTGTATCCTTCAGTCTAAACCTATGAGCAGTCACCATCCTCCTCATCATCTTCGTCATCAGCATCACCATTAATGAACTCCAGATGAACCCAAATGAAATTGGTTCATTTCACTTGGAGGTTTCTGGATTGTTGGCTTGTTTGGCTTAATAGCCAAAACAGAGGAGGTGAATCTGCGGCCACGCTGACCTGAAATCACTTATTTTGGATTTGAACATGCACAATTGAAAAGGGACTCGCACATTAGAGCTTTCTTTGATGCAGATGCATAGTAACAATTGAATAAAATCAGAGAGAATAAATAGAAGCTCGCACACTGCTATTGCTAGGATCACTGCTCTTTACTGAGATGTAGGTTTCAGCCTCAATGCCTTCGTCAGAGCTTTATTTGAACATGCAGAAATGTTACACAGCAGAACAAGCGGAAACTTTGTCACAATCTGTTTTAATAATGATTATTATTATTATTATTATTATTACTATAATAGTAGTAGTAGTATTGTTATTATTGTTATTATGTACCACAGCCAGCACAATTGGCCCAGCGTGGTTCGGGTAAGGGGAGTGTTTGGCCAGGGTAGGCCGTCATTGTAAAATAAGAATTTGTTCTTTAACCGACTTGCCTTGTTAAATAAAGCTTAAATAAATAAAACTATTATTATTATTATTATTGTTAGTATTATTATTATTATGACATAGTTATACAGGTATTTGTATAGGGAATATTTAAAGCATTGCGTTGTTATCATATATTGAATGTTGCACTATACTTGGGAGACATTTAAAGCCTACACTTATTTTAAAAAATACATAATTTTTACTGGCTTTCCAAAATGTACAGAATAAATAACAATTGATCATTTAAGAGAAGTGCATTTCAGTTTATTAGTATTGTTTGTGTACAATATTTTTTCACCTTTTACACTTGTATATAAAAATATTAGATATAACAAGTATTCCATTGGAATGTATGAGATAGTATGTCTTTGCATTATGTTTTTGACATAATATTGAAAGTATGAATGAAATACAGGCCTACAGTACTTCATATAAAAAAAGATTTGCAAATGTAATCCTGTAAATCTAATTGATTAAATCATATTATCGTATTTCAGTGTCACAATACATTACTTTAACTAATAAATGATGAAATACATTGAACTCCACATGTTTGACATAAATGTTTATGATATTTTAAAATGGCAAAAAAATAGCAGCACATATTTTAAAGTCAAAAATAACTCGTACGTTTTGTTAGTAACTCCTATTATAGAGTGGTAGTTAGAACCCACTCCTGTTGATGTAGGGACCCAAGTGGAACGAGACCGGAGAACAAAATGTGACACATATTCTTAATGTATTCCATATCTCACATTTCCATGCTTTGGCTGGAATCCCAGACCTCCTCACATGACCCTAACAACATAATTACACACAATTTACATCACATTCACTGTTGGCACTCATTCAAGACTTTAGAGGAAAACAAGTCCACCAGACCTATCTCTTGTTTCTTCTCTAGTCATCGAACCCCTGCGACGAGAAATACCAGAGATATGATGAGATGAAATTTGAAATCCCGAAGAGCGATTAATTCATTCTCACACATGGGGGGGCCAGGCAGGCAGGCATCAAAGCGGGGTCGGCTCCAATTTTGGTCCATTAATCTCCAAAATATGGACCCCATGCCTGAGCCAATGGGATGGCCAGATCTGACCGTCTCCTACTGATACACAGAGTTCATGTGGAGTTCATCATGGTGGCTGTGGCAACATCGAAGACTTTCCATCTGAACTCAGAAGGCGGTCACAGTGGCCTAAAAACACCCGGTCTAAATGAGTGGCGGTAGTGATGAGGAAATAGAGTTAAACTAACAGAATGTTCTCTTCCACGTACAGCAAATGTTTTATTTGCTCATTTCTCAGTGTTATTTTTCATTTTCAGGAGGGTAAAGGAAATGTAGACTTACTATTTTACATTGGTCATTAAGGGATATAACCCTCAGTCTCACAAGAGAAGTTAACTTAGATTTTTAATTAAGCTGTAATTGACCTACATGTATGAGTCCCGTCCCCCCTATGTTTCGCATTCCACCAAAAACTGTAAAATGCCCGTGGATTGGTGAGGAATTGACAAATTGTATCGTTGAGAGGGATGAGGCAAACATATTGCAAATTGAGAAATCATGTGACTAAAACTGAATAAGAAGGAAGAAGAAACTACACTATGAAACAAAGATACATGACATAAAGAATGATAGTAAAAAGCTTTGGATTGAGTGTGGAAAAGGTGAAAAAAATATTGTTGTCTATCAACAATGATAAGCCACCGGGGTCTGACAACTTGGATGGAAAATTACTGGATAATAGCAGACGATATTGCCACTCCTATTTGCTATATTTTCAATTTAATCATACTAGAATGTGTGTGCCCCCAGGCATGGAGGGAAGCAAAAGTAATTCCATTACCTAAGAATAGTAAAGCCCCCTTTACTGGCTCAAATAGCCGACCAACCAGCCTGTTACCAACCCTTTGTAAACTTTTGGGGAAAATTGTGTTTGACCAGATACAATGCTATTTTACAGTAAACAAATTGACAACAGACTTTCAGCATGCTTATAGGGAAGGACACTCAACAAGCACAGCACTTACACAAATGACTGATGATTGGCTGAGAGAAACTGAGGATAAAATATTTCTAAAACTTAAAAGCATTGTATTTGGGACAAATCATTCACTAAACCCTAGACCTCAACTAAATCTCGTAATAAATCATGTGGAAATTGAGCAAGATGAGGTGACTTAACTGTTTGGAGTAACCCTGGACTGTAAACTGTCATGGTCAAAACATATTGATACAACAGTAGCTAAGATGGGGAGAAGTATGTCCATAATAAAGTGCTGCTCTACCTTCTTAACAACACGGTCAACAAGGCAGGTCCTACAGGCCCTCGTTTTGTCACACCCGGACTACTGTTCAGTTGTGTGGTCAGGTGCCACAAAAACGGACTTAGGAAAGGGAACACGGCTGGCCCTTGGATGTACACAGAGAGCTAATATTAATAATATGCATGTCAATCTCTCCTGGCTCAGAGTAGAGGAGAGATTGACTTCATTACTATTGACATGTTGAATGCTTCATCATTACTATTGAATACTGTCTGTTTGAACTACTGGCGTACAGCTCGGACACCCATGTATACACCACAAGACATGCCTCAAGAGGTCCCTTCACAATCCCCAAGTCCAGAACAGACTATGGGTGGCGCACAATACTACATAGAGCCATGACTACATGGAATTCTATTCCTCATCAAGTAACTGATTGAGGAAAAAACAGATCAAAATACACCTTATGGAACAGAGGGGACTGTGAAGCAGCACAAACATAGGCACAGTCAAAAACATACACACACACACACACACACACACGATAACATGCGCACTATACACACCACACGTACACATGGATTTTGTACTGTAGATATGTGGTAGTGGTGGAGTAGGGGCCTGAGGGCACACAGTGTGTTGTGAAATCTGTGAAAGTATTGTAAAGTTTTTAACATTTTATGAACTGCCTTCATTTTGCTCGACCCCAGGAAGATTGGGATCCATATTAAATTGGGATCATATTAAATACAAATTCATGAACCTATTTATGTGATATTCCATTGGAGTCTCATCTGCCCTGCATCTGCCCTACAATGTGCATCTGCCCTGCTTCTGCATATGTGGCCATTGACTGGGACACTACTGCCATCAACAGGGCACTGAGCGTGTCCCCTGACACAGTCCAACCCAAAATTAATCAAGACTCGCATCCACAAACAGTTCATGTGAGTGTGTTCCGCAGTATGTACTACTATCCTCTGAGACTGACTTAGAATGACAGGAACTCTTGACCTCACACATGCTGCTCTAAACAGGACACAGAATCGGCAGCGGTGTGATGAATGTAGGACACTGCTTGTGCCCTGTCACTGTATGACAATGTGCCTGTTCTCTCCTCATCTCTCAATCTCCTCTGAGAGCATTAGAGTGATAATACTTTAGAGGCCACTGCCCGCTTCTAAACCTCTCCCTCTAGGCCTGCCGTGAACCTTTCACCCAAACATCATATCACAGAGAACAAGGGATTGGAAGGAAATAAATAGAATAGGCCATGGTGTGGTGTTCTAGTACAGTACTCCCCTCATTTAGGTCGGATTAAAGAATGTCATTTTTTTTATTTTATATTAAAGTGTCAAAATCACTTCCTGTCCCAGCTGTTAGCAACAAATGGATTGAGACATGTTTGTCATGTTTTATTTATGGTCGTCATGATTAAAGTGTCTGTGTGAATGTGTTCGTGAGTACGTGTGTGTATGTGTGTGTGAGGGTGTGTTGCATAGATATGGGTGCGCCTGAGTACAGTGTCTGTGCAAAGAAAAGGAATGGTGCTGGTTTCAATGTGATGCGGTTTGCCAACAACGCTACCACTAAACAAACAGGCCATCAACACAAATGCCAAGGCCGACATTGATTTACAACGAAAACAATGAAAACAAATCACTTTCAACAGAAATTACAGAATTAATACAAACATCCCAAGTAAATTACAGACTCAATTGTCTCTGGGAGGCCATGCTTATGATATATGGAAATCATTTGGTGTTGATTAGGCCGCTGGGTTGTTCGATATAACGTTGCGTTGCTTCGGTGGCTAAACTAAATACTGCTCAATCAAGGACCTGCGTGATATTTCAATAATGATCTAGGCCCGGCGGAGATTGATTGAACCTCCATTGTTTTCATCATCAACTCTCTCATGATATCAGGAGGACTGAACACAGAGTTGACAGAGAACCAGGCTGCTATGTAGGTTAGCTCGACAAAAAAAAGTGCTTTAAGCTGAAAGAGAAATAAATAAATAAAGTGTTTGGAGAGGTGAGTGCTCGGTCAGCTCGTCTGCACATCCCATCCAATGCCACAGTTGTGTCACATCTGAGGGTGGTCATTAGGCCGTTACTGATCTAATGTGTGCTGTCTACCGTACAATCTCGGAGCCAAACACGGGACACACAGAAACAGACTCACACTTTATTCCAATAGTTACTGTTGAGATCCAAATTTACCTCACACAATTATGCATTCCATTGTATCTTTAATTCATGTGAGAGAAAAAATGTATGCATATTTGTTTCCTGCTAAGAATTGTATATTAAATGCTTTGAAAGCCATCCCTGGGTAATTTGGGGAAACAATCCATAGATTTGAAAATGTTTGGTGCCATACAGATACACGAGACATAGCTCTTCGTTTTTTTGCTAGAAGGAATAATAACATTTAAAATTCACCAAATGATAATGTCTTATTGACATACATTATTTAACATATACACATACATATACATATACTTCAGAATGTATTCACACCCCTTTACTGTTTACCATATTTTGTTGTGTTACAGCCTGAAATTAAAAATGGATTAAAGCTACATTTTTTGTGTCACTGGCCTACACACAATACCCTATAACATCAACGTCGATGATAAAAAAAATATATATGTTTACAAATTACTAACAAATGGAAGCTGAAAAGAAAAGCAGAAATGTCTTGAGACAATCAGTATTCACCCCCTTTGTTATGGCAAGCCTAAAACAAATCAGGGGAGTAACCTTTTTCTTAACAAGTCACATAAAAAAGTTCCATGGCCTCAGTCTGTGTGCCATAACAGTGTTAAACATCATTTTTGAATGACTACCTCATCTCTGTATCCCACACATCCAATTATACATGCGGTCCTTCAGTCAAGCAGGGAATTTCGAACACAGGTTCAACCACAAAGACCAGGGAGGTTTTCCAATGCCTTCTCCAAAACTATTGGTTGATGGTTAAAAAGAAAAAAAAGCAGACATTAAATATCCCTTTGAGCATGGTGAAGTTATTAATAACACTTTGTGTACCAATAAACCCAGTCACTACAAAAGATACAGGCCTCCTTCCTAAGTTAGTAGCAAGAGAGAATTGAAACCACTCGGGGATTTCACCGTGACTTTTAAAACAGTAACAGAGATCAATGGCTAACATAGAAGAAAACTGAGGATGGATAAACAACATTGTAGTTACTCCACAATACTAATATAATTGACACAATAATAATATAATTGACAGAGGGAAAGTAAGAAGCCTGTGGAGAATAAAAATATTCCAAAACATGCATCCTGTTTGCAAGAAGGCACTAAAGTAATACTGCAAAACACGTGGCAAAGAAATGCACTTTTAGTTCTGAATACAAAGTGTTATGTTTAGGGCAAATCCAATACAACACATTACTAAGTATTATTATTTATATTTCCAAGAATGGTGGTGGCTGCATTATGTTATGTGTATGCTTGTAATCGTTAAGGACTCGCATGTTTTTCAGGATAAAGAAGAAACGGAATGAAGCTAAGCACAGGCAAAACCCTGGAGGAAAACCTGGTTCAGTCTGATTTCCACCAGACACTGGGCGATGAATTCACCTTTCAACAGGACAATAGCCTAAAACACAAGGCCAAATCTACCCTGAGTAGCTTACCTAGAAGACAGTGAATGTTACTGAATGGCCGAGTTACAGCTTTGACTTAAATCTACTTGAAAATGTATGGCAAGACCTGAAAATGGTTGTCTAGTAATGACCAATTTGACAGAGCTTAAATAATTGTTTTAAGAGAAATGGGAAAATGTTTCACAATCCATTTGTAGAAAGCTCAGGGGTGTGAATACTTATGTAAATGAGATATTTATATATTTAATTTACAATGCATGTGCAAAAAAAATCATCTAAAAACATGTTTTGACTTTGTCATTATGGAGAAGTGTGTGTACACAGGCTGTAACACAACAACATGGGGAATAAGTCAAGGGGTACGAATACTTTCCCAATGTACATGTTTTGAAAGGCAACAAAATGGTCGAGATAATGCGCTACGCTGCTGACGAATGGCACATCCCATACCTCATCAGATCATCACACTTCAAGTATTTTACTTTACGTTTACGGTTCATCATCTTTCACATCTTACACGACTTGGGGGCGAGGACATGTGTGAAGGATAGTGAATGGTTTAGAAGGTCGCGGTTTACACCTGTCAATGTTTTTCTCCTCTGTAAGGTGTGTGTGGGCCTAGGGCTGTCATCGTGAAGTTATTCTAAAGGGTGAACTCTCCGTCACAAAGGGCCAGCCATAGAACAACACCGGGGCAATATAGCGCTCTACTGCAAGGAGTGAAATGTGGTCTTGTAGACATGATGAGAAAGGGCAAAGTGACAATTTCTGTTTGAGAATGTTGACTGAAATGTGGTAGTACACCATCACAGCTAGCACGGCAACCTGGCAGGTGCATTACTGTACCCACAGATCAGTGGTCCACTCACACGGATTCGTATCTCTGTGTACCGGATTTCCAGAATAGCACAAACTGACATTTAGAGGTGTGTGTGATTTCTGTGTGTTTGAGTGTCCTTCCATTTCACAATGGCCATGTAAAACACAGCGTGTCTCTGTGACTTAGATATGGAGTGACCTCTGCGTGACCAGCTACTCTCACCCACTCATTCGCCGACGGGGATACACACAAAGAACACAGACACGAAAAGTGAAATTCTCCCGACTTTTTTCCTTCCGCCTTCACCTTGAAAATGAACTATAAAAGAGATAAAAGTTTGATGTGGGTAAATGCAAGTGCAAAGCATTTATCTGCAAAAACTTTTTTTTAAATCGACTTCTTGGTTTCTATATTGTCTTTATGTGAGTGCCAGAGTACATCGAGTTAAGAGTGGTAGAAGTGGATGCAAGTTTGAATATGTTTCTAAGATTTATAAGCGTACAGTTTTCTTTTGGTCTGTTGCCCAAAGCTTCTGAAATTACTTTTGACCACCATTTTAAGTTTGTAATTGAAAGTCTACAGTAAACCTTAAGAAATTTAATATTGTCAGCCTTTAAAATCAAGGCCACAACTGTTAGCCATGCGCAATTGTACAACTACTAATTTGGTGTCATTACATGATGAATCTTAGTTCACAAATATTCAATATGTTAATACATACTGAAAATACAAAATATGATTCCGAACTGACTCCTATACGCATGCACTTAAAACCTCACATTTTCAGATAATCTAGCTCTGATCTCAATTCGGCACATGGAGCTCAAGGTGCGATTCGGCACTGTCTTTCTTCAATAAACTATAACTATTCTTCAATAAATGAATGCAAAGTACAGTATACAATAATTTTATTTGTATTTGATATATAACTGCATACAAGTAGAGATAAAACTGTAACATTATCAGCTTTCTATTTTTTATCTAAATACTCATAATAATTCATTCAACATGGACAGTACAGTGTCTCAGATGTTATGTAGTTCAACTCATAATAACTTATTCATTTATCCGTATTTATTATTATTATTTATTATACTTATTTATCTTATTTAATTGAATCAATTCCACATGATGAATGCACCGCTCATTACCTATTTGTTATTTATTTGTACTTATTTGTACAGTTTGTACAGTTTGTTTATTACAGGTATATGTACAGGTATATGTACAGGTATTTTATTCTTATCGTACAATGTACAATAATTTATTGTACATGTGAAACATACCGGAGTGTAGTTGAATATAACAAAATATGAAACCACACAAAACAACCATGTCACTGGCATGAAATAATTATATCAGCGTCAATAATCAGTTGTACAGAAAAGTCTTAATTCCGGTTCTGTTTTAAAGTAGGTTTTCTACTTTTCTGAACACACTTCTAAACCTACAATATATTTGAGAATAGTCTATATAAGGGTAATCTGATGCACTTTACAGTTAAAAAAATTACTAATGAAAAATGAAATAACGATCTTGTAATTTTTTTTATAAATTATGGAATTAGAAACTATTATTGTTTTGTAAATACAGCTGTAGTTAAAACAAAATAATGAATCTTCTAAAAATTCATGCAAAGTATATTTCTAAATAATAAACAGGGTAGTCATAGACAAAAATCTAATTGTCTGCTTCCTGATAAAATAATGTTTATATAACTGTACATACTGTATACATATCTAAATAATCATCATCACACTCAACCGTGAATATAAATGTAATTCATATGTTATAAAGGTGTGACATATCAAGAGTTGTAACATGTTAATTAAACAATTTAATAATAGTTAATTTAACTGTACCCACATCCACATTTTGCTTCTACATTTGGGATTGTGTCACATGTAGTGAGAAAGCACAACGTCCTGCCAATACATGCTGTCTGCTGAAGTCTGACAGGGCCCGGAACATAGTTCCACGGTCCCACCTGAGGCATGGACTCTACCTCAGATTCACCCCGTTACATAAAGACGAGACACACAGCTTTATGGGGAAGACAGACATGAAACAATGTGACTACATGGCCACATGGCCATAGAGAGAGAGAACTCAAAGGCTAACCCAAGCACATGCTGACCTACATACTGTACTTAATGGAATAGTGTTTATTTTCTCTTTACTATCCTGTATGAACAGCATGTGTGTGTGTGTGTGTGTGTGTGTGTGTGTGTGTGTGTGTGTGTGTGTGTGTGTGTGTGTGTGTGTGTGTGTGTGTGTGTGTGTGTGTGTGTGTGTGTGTGTGTGTGTAGCATAGACCAGATACAAACAGTGGTGTTCTTATTTTCCAGTTGTACAAAACCGCCCTGGTGAAACATGATAGGCTGCAATCATAAAGGTATGGCTGTAATTTATGTTCTCCCCTGATGGTAATTGCTGCCTGGACTCTTCATAGTGCCCCACCAGTTCACCTACTCTGGTATTCAATTATGTACGGGGAACAAACCCTCTTGTAACAGAGACGATTGGCTGCTCAGGATTTCACCTTTGACCCTGTATTTTATCAGTCTCATCCTGCAGGAAGGCAGTTTGGGTTTGTGGGAGAATCCACATAACTGACTGATGACTAGGGATATATTACCTTGATGGGGTCAGGAGAAAGTTGGAATCCCTCATTTACTTTGATCAATTCCACGTTGGGCTGTTTCATATTAAATTTAGAGTAACTCAAGTGAAGTACTAAAGTAAAGTCAAATGTTTGAGGTAATATGTATAATATTACAATTATTATGCAATTCGTGGTTTAAATCATTAATGCATTAGTATAATAAGTATTGCAATAACTGTAATATGATTAATATGGTATTGTTATGTGTTATAATATGTCACTGATATGTTATTGCTGTTTAATAATTGTAATGTGAATGGTATGTGGTTTAACCCTGAGAGGACTGGGTGATGACTCAGAGTGATTATGAAGTGGCCACAGAAGAAACGATGCAGGCTAAAGTAAGATGGATTCCTAGGCAAACTTTCAGTCTGTAAAATAGGTCAGCCAGTCATAATGGGAATGAACTTTTGACCTGAGAATTTTTTTTTGTCTCTATTGTTCCAACGTTGGTCTGCCCATACCCATCCTTATTATCAAATTTCTCTATCAGATTTATCACGCTATTTACTTGTTATCGAAAGTGTTGTTTCATAAGGAGTATTGCTTGTAAAATATTGGAGGTGGAAACAGTATGGCTCCCCCCGGAGAGTGGAAACAGAGTATGGAATTAAAGATAAGTGTCAGCTAATATCAGGCTCTAATGTTCATTACAGCAAGGAATGTTTTTACGGTACAATCGACAAGCAATGCTCATGCAGCTACTGTACTAACGCAAACATTAAAAGTTCATGGCACAGAATGTTATATTAAAACAGATTTGTTCCCCTTTGTTGCGTATACATTCAGCCTTGTCAGAGAAGTATTGAATAAGATTGGCAGACCGAGAGTTGCTTCCTCTTTTTTTTTAATGGTTTTGCATAATGTATTTCCGCTAGTTCTGACTTGATTTCTGTCCACAGCAAGCCTCCATTTGGCTTCATGGGCGAGCAGCTGCATTTATACACACAAGAAACAAGATGGCGGCTTACAGTACCTTATGTCTCCAACACGGTTTCCTTCCTGTGTCGGAGAGTGACTGTGCCACCTCGACGACAAATCGTTTAGAACTATGGACGCCATGTTTCAATCTCTCCCTTCTTCCGTTTTTTATAGACGTTTTAAAGTAAGTCCTTGTTACTATAAAAAACTTATTATCAACTCTCTAAATCACAAATGTCTATGTTTTGATATGAACAAAAATGCTAAATAATCAGACAGCAGGTTTCCGTATGCCTAGCGTACATTCCCTTTCTCTCCCGTTCCCTTTCGCTGTGTGTCTCATTGTCTGTTTTTGAGTGCTATTCCTATCCTTCTCGGTCTGCAGCGGGCTCATAATATCAGATTGCACAGCCTGCCCTGGCCAAATGTGAATTTTATACTCTAGTGAACACAGGCTTTACACTTTCATTAGCTCACATTCTCCTCAGCAGTGCAAATGCCATGTCGCAGGACGGGGGGGCCCCGGCTGACTGGGGCTGACAGGGTGGAGGAGGTGGGAGGGCGGGGGCTGCAGGAACGAGTGGGGAAAAATGGACTTCCGGAAAGTACAGCTTGCCCCAAAGGCACAGGCCCCAGAGGCACAGGCCTGATCGGCCACATATTGCAAACACCAGCATGGTAAAGAAGATACCACCCATTGCTTGGAGTAGATGTCGTAATTATTTCCCCAATGTGTGATACTGCTCCTAATTACGTAATAATTACTATTTATCTGGAGCAATGTTACACTTCTACACACAGATTCTTGACAAGTATGTAAAATTCATTATTAGTAGTGCAAATATTTGGTTTCCATTACTGCTAACTTAATTACCTCCATTGGTATTGAAGATTTTCAATTTACAGATGAAAAGCTAAATGAATATATGATGAAGTCATTAATTGCATTGTTTAATTGAATTATATTTGTTTTTGTCCTTAATAGTATTTTCTCATACCTTATGTATAATTCATGTTAACTGCTCACCTCCCTTTAAATAATGCCATACACTTTGAAGAACAAGACAATCTGTGGATGAAAACAAGAGTTTTAAAATAGGATTACTTTCCTCTCTTTTTATGCGTTGTCGTGGTTGTCTATCTCTTTGCCTCCCATCCTCAATTTGTGCTTTGTGAGCCAAAATGAACCAAACAAATTGAAAGGAGAAATGTACACGTACATCAACATCTCCAGATAGAAAAAGGGGCCAAGCGATACGAGAATTGTTTCTGTCAGCTCTCCCCCTGAGAGATGAAAGCAAATGCTGGCTCTGTCTGAAGCTATTAGGTCGAGGAGTGCTTCTCGGCCTACCCTCTTTGCTCCCGCTCACGACTCCGCTCTCTCCAAAAACTCACGACTGGCACACAAACTCAGCTTCATACCAAGTTGTTTCACACACTTGTAAGAATGGACTTCGATTGTTCTTATTTTGTGTCATTATATAAAGTCAGAAAATTCTGTAACCTAACTACATAACAGTAGATGTCCACTACATGTCATTCAATTACTAATTTAACTACATTTTGCAGTAGCTTGCTGGTAGTTGACTACCTACTGGACTAACTAACTAACTAACTAACTAACTAACTAACTAACTAACTAACTAACTACCTACTGGAACAACACACTCCTTTAAAAAAATGCATATATATGGGCGATGTAGGCAATCATTTCCGTTGTTTTTCAGGAAACACACCTCTCTACTTCTCACTTCAAACAGAGTTTTTGTGTTCAATGGGAGGCAAAATGACACGTTATGTTAACGTAGGACCCCAAATGGATTTCTTCTTCTAGATTTCTATATGATACATTTTCACAAAGTAGCTTTAGTTCAGTAAACAATGTGTTTCATAAGGATAGCTTTAGATCAGTAAACTATGTGTTTCATAAGGATAGCTTTAGTTCAGTAAACTATGTGTTTCATAAGGATAGCTTAAGTTCAGTAAACTATGTGTTTCATAAGGATAGCTTTAGTTCAGTAAACTATGTGTTTCATAAGGATAGCTTTAGTTCAGTAAACTATGTGTTTCATAAGGATAGCTTTAGTTCAGTAAACTATGTGTTTCATAAGGATAGCTTTAGATCAGTAAACTATGTGTTTCATAAGGATAGCTTTAGTTCAGTAAACTATGTGTTTCATAAGGATAGCTTAAGTTCAGTAAACTATGTGTTTCATAAGGATAGCTTTAGATCAGTAAACTATGTGTTTCATAAGGATAGCTTTAGATCAGTAAACTATGTGTTTCATAAGGATAGCTTTAGTTCAGTAAACTATGTGTTTCATAAGGATAGCTTAAGTTCAGTAAACTATGTGTTTCATAAGGATAGCTTTAGTTCAGTAAACTATGTGTTTCATAAGGATAGCTTTAGTTCAGTAAACTATGTGTTTCATAAGGATAGCTTTAGTTCAGTAAACTATGTGTTTCATAAGGATAGCTTTAGATCAGTAAACTATGTGTTTCATAAGGATAGCTTTAGTTCAGTAAACTATGTGTTTCATAAGGATAGCTTAAGTTCAGTAAACTATGTGTTTCATAAGGATAGCTTTAGATCAGTAAACTATGTGTTTCATAAGGATAGCTTTAGATCAGTAAACTATGTGTTTCATAAGGATAGCTTTAGTTCAGTAAACTATGTGTTTCATAAGGATAGCTTAAGTTCAGTAAACTATGTGTTTCATAAGGATAGCTTTAGATCAGTAAACTATGTGTTTCATAAGGATAGCTTTAGTTCAGTAAACTATGTGTTTCATAAGGATAGCTTTAGTTCAGTAAACTATGTGTTTCATAAGGATAGCTTAAGTTCAGTAAACTATGTGTTTCATAAGGATAGCTTTAGTTCAGTAAACTATGTGTTTCATAAGGATAGCTTTAGTTCAGTAAACTATGTGTTTCATAAGGATAGCTTTAGATCAGTAAACTATGTGTTTCATAAGGATAGCTTTAGATCAGTAAACTATGTGTTTCATAAGGATAGCTTTAGTTCAGTAAACTATGTGTTTCATAAGGATAGCTTTAGTTCAGTAAACTATGTGTTTCATAAGGATAGCTTTAGATCAGTAAACTATGTGTTTCATAAGGATAGCTTTAGATCAGTAAACTATGTGTTTCATAAGGATAGCTTTAGATCAGTAAACTATGTGTTTCATAAGGATAGCTTTAGTTCAGTAAACTATGTGTTTCATAAGGATAGCTTAAGTTCAGTAAAGGATGTGTTTCATAAATATAGCTTTAGTTCACTAAACAATGGGTTTCATAAGGATAGCTTTAGTGTAGCTTAACTTCTTCCTGTGTGAAGTAATTGGTAGGTTGGTGGACCTGACAAGAATAATAGGCCAACAATGAGGTCACCATGGACCTGACCAGAGTAATGGGCTAACACTGAGGTCACCATGGACCTGACCAGAGTAATGGGCTAACACTGAGGTCACCATGGACCTGACCAGAATAATGGGCTAACACTGAGGTCACCATGGACCTGACCAGAGTAATGGGCCAACACTGGGGTCACCGTGGACCTGACCAGAGTAATGGGCCAACACTGGGGTCACCATGGACCTGGCCAGGGTAATGGGCCAACACTGAGGTCACCATAAACCTGACCAGGGTAATGGGTGAGGGCCTTGTCTTGTCAACACTTTGTCTTGTCATTACTTTGCTTCTTGCTCTAGTTTCTGCTCTAGTTTCTGTTGTTAAACCATCAACTTCAATCAGTCCTCAATCTACACCTGTTTACTGTATTTATGGAAGTATGTAGGTGGGGGGAAGAAAGAGTAAGGGAGGTAGCAACAGTGTATTAGTGGCCACATGGGGCAAAGGAGATGCACAATTTCCCGTCATCCATCCGATTAGAAAATATGGAATTTTAGGCAACGTATTCTACTTCCTCTTTCACGTTCTCTCTCCCTTTTTTTAATGGATGAAATATGGCGGGTTCATGTGGAGTGCAGTGATTACATATTTGAATGGCGCTAAAATGTAAACCTCTCTGGGGCACTCCCTGACCTGTCATCCTCCGTCTTCCTCCAATGGAGCTGATGAGTGCCGGCCATTCTCACCCTCCTATTTGCCTCTTTCGCTGTCTCTTCCTTCCCTTTCGATTGCTCCCCTTGTCTATTTCTCTCTCCCTCACGCCTCTCTCTCTCGATCTGCCCCCACACTGTCTCTCTCTCTCCCTCCCTGCCCCTAACCTCGCAGGGCTGGCATGGCACATTGAAGCGCCGCACAGCAGAGTGCCCATCCCTCCTCCCCTCTCTGTTCATCCTCAGTGGCGCTGATAGGAGATCTGCTCTTTAAACTAATCATCCGTTATGTGAAACAGACCTGATTATAGGCTGACAGAGGGAATTAAGGCGGGCCGGGAGAGGTCAAAATGAGTGCTCCGCCATCCAACGACCAGGCGCAAGTGCTTATGCTGACTTTTATTTGTATTGCTTGGTTTATTTTTATATTCGAGAAAACACTCAAGCAGTTCAGATGTGCAGCTCAAGTACTATTTGGTCATCTATTTGATTTGTTTCTTTGTTCTTTTTTTCATCTTGCAATAGGATGCGGTCAACCAAAGTAGTACGCAATTATAGTCCAATTTGTATCTGCTTCCATCCACTTTCTATGACATTATTTCTATGTTATAAAGCCTTACAATATTCTGTAGTTTAATTTGGCAGTATTAAGCCATACATATTTAGGCGTATTAATAAATAATCTGAATCCTGAGTTGTATTTTTTGAACATTGAAATAAAGGGACAGGATCTAAGTGTGTCCACATCCCGTTTTGTTCATTGACATCATTTGGATTTTATTGGAGCATATCTAAATTAAACTGTATTTGTGACCTGCTGCTCAGAGATACAGATGCAATGCCTTATGGGTATGGTAATTGTTTAGTGTTACTGTATAGTTAAAGCAGAGGTCAGAAATCTCTCATGACTGATGCGTAGTTAATACACTGAAAGCTACTCCACGTCTATTGCTACGGATGTCCCCCATACTTTGCACCTTGCAATTTAAAAAAGGGTTTAATTTTAGTCAATTGCATAGAAATCTTTAAAACATGATAATTGCATGGGCAATTCAATTCATTAAAACTATGCAGGTAATAGGTCATTGACTACAAATTAGAGTGCAGTAATTATTTTAATGGAAGCCTCAAAGTTTCCTCCTAGAATGGAATTGACATGCAGATTATAGAGTAACCTAGAGGAAAAATCACACACAAACAAAGTCATACATTTTTAGCTCAATAGTTTTTAACATCAGCACTTTCACATTAAGGACATTTTAAGCAGCTGTACACGGTAATTGTATGTAAAATAAATTACATCCTGTTAAAAAAATATTAAAAATGGCCAAATATGTATTTCAGGTCATTTATAAATGTATAGTTACTGTGTATTTACATGCAATAACGCAACAATGTGTCAGTAGGCAAATGAAATACGATCTATCAAAATAGTAATTTCAAATTAAATGATTTAAATTCAATAACAATGAATGGAACATGGCCACGCACATTGTTCTACAGTTATTTATGTTTGCATGTTGGGTGTGTTGACCTTTATTCGCTAACAGATGTTTTGTTCAGGCAGTGTTCAAGAGTCAAAATAGGGAGTTCACTGTCATGAAACAACTTTTATTAAGGTCATTATTCATTTGGCCCCAAGTTTGCAGACATCAAGCAATCAACGGAGGGACAGCTCGTGTAAAAGTTTTATGGGCAGCTCTAATTATCGTGGAGGCAGCACACTAAATGTTAACATAGAGGCGGAGGTGTCGTTTACCGCGGAGACAATGAAAATATGCCGCGTGTGTCTACAGAATCTAATTATTTAAGGTTAGAACAACATAAATAGACTTGTGTTGTGTTGTGTATGTAGTATTGTAAAATGTGCTGTACTCCTAAATCAACCGTGCAGTTTAATTTGCAACTCAGGCAATATTTGTTTTATGTCTAGTGGTAGTGAAAGTATATGCTGAGCAGTTAAACATGTTACATGATTCAAATCGCCATACTGGGAAAGTAATATAAATACATACACTTACATACATTAGCAAACAAAAATAAACAGGCGAGATGGAGTAGAATTCTAGCTTTGGGATTCTGTACATCTGGCACTATGTGAAGTCCTAACCACAGTCAGACTGTAGGTTTTACTCTGTCCTGAAGCGCCTGACCGGCCCGCCGTGTGTCTCTCTGTCTAAAGCCTAGCCAAGGTAAACACATGATGAAGGGAACTTTCCGCGTGTGTATGCCCACACTGCTGATTCACAACTGCCATGACTGTAAACTGTCCAATCCTACTCTAACACACTACCTTCTAGAATCAAAGGGATTTTAAAATAGTATTTTCTAAATGTATTATTTATTTGTATTTATTTTTTAAATCTTTATTTACATCTAATCGATTAGCTATGTAATGTATAACTATATCCATTATATCAAATACATAATATTATTTTTGTGGTACTAGAATGTAATGTAAATATAATATAAAGGAACATGTAATTAATACCAGGTTTGTAGTGAATGGGACAAATCAAAATGTACGCAAAGCTGAATGAGTTCCCTCCATAACTGCCTGACCTCTACATGCACTTTAAACAAAACGGCCTCTTTAACGCAAACCTCTACAGGCTAACCTGTTCGAGTCTCATCCAATAGCAATCTATATACAGTACAATGTCAAATCAGCATAAAGAAAATGCAAAATGGTAGTGTTTTGGCTTCATAGGGCGGCAGCGTAGCCTAGTGGGGCGGCAGCGTAGCCTAGTGGTTAGAGCTTTGGACTCTACTCGGAAGGTTGTGAGTTCAAACCCCTGAGCTGACAAGGTACAAATCTGTCGTTCTGCCCCTGAACAGGCAGTTAACCCACTGTTCCCAGGCCGTCATTGAAAATAAGAATGTGTTCTTAACTGACTTGCCTAGTTAAATAAAGGTAAAATAAAATTTAAATTTAAAATTTAAAATACAATTTAAAACCAACACAGCAAAATGATTACGCAATAGCAAATCATACTTAGGAATTGAAATCAGCGGTGAAATCAATGAAAATGTGCCATGTCATGTGTGCGCTGTGCTGGCATAAACAACCGTGTACATAGAGCTCTGGCTGTTGGGGTTAAGGGGAGTCCCCACGGGTGGAATAGCTGCACATGAAAGAGTTGAGTTGTAGGTCACATCCTGTCGTTCCCTATCTATCAGTTTGTTTCCGCTCCGGTGGCCCAGGACGAAGTGTTGTTTCAGGAGGACGAGAAGAGGAGGGATGCACGTTCGCCTTGTCTCTGTGTGGCGTGGCAGAGGAAGATGGCGATGGGTGGGGTTTAGAGACATAGTCAGGTGCCGCAGCACACTGGAACCTTGAAAGCTGACCCTGTGGTAATGTGGTTGTCCTGGCAGAAGAGATGTTCCCCAATTATGCGATAGCTGAAGCAGTGAGGTGTTACAATTCTTACATCTTTGAAATGCGTTCAATCAGTCCAGAAACAAGAGCTGATTGTCTTGATTGTTCGCTGGCTGTTGTGAGAAACTGAAGGTCATGTTGACTGTGACTCGAAGCGCTAACTTGGCCTTTTGGTGACTGAGCAGAAATATAAATGCAACATGCAACAATTTAAAATATTTTACCTAGTTACAGTTCACATAAGGAAATCAGTCAATTGAATTGAATTTAATTTAATAGGCCCTAATCTATGGATTTCACGACTGGGCAGGCGTGCAGCCATGGGTGGGCCTGAGAGGGCATAGGCCCAACCACTGGGGAGCCAGGCCCAGCCAATAAGAATGAGTTTTCCCCCACAAAAGGGCTTTATTACAGACAGAAATACTCTTCAGCAACCGAAAATAAGCTTTTTATTTGAGTAAAACACTGTAGTGAATCACAGGGAGGTGCATGATGGGAATGTTCCCTGGGTCTGGATCCCACTGACCCCCTCCCACACACACAGCTGTATTTGAATGACATTTCAGGAATGACCATAAAAAATATTACTTAAAAAATATTACCGAACCCTATACCTAAACCTTAACCTAACCCTTACATTAACTTTAACCCCCAAAACTCTTACCCTTAAGCTTAACATAATATTTGATCAAATTCAGGACATGGAAAAAGCCCAGACTTTTCAAAAAATATATTGTCAGGATATTCAGTGAATAGTTAGGACATTGCCCCCCCCCCACACACACACACACTTATGCACATACAACCTTTGTGTCCTTACAGGGTCATAGGCTCACATACACACAAAAACATTGTTAATGTATTCAACCCCTCTCACCGCCACGCACAGATACACTCATACAGTATATTGTATGTACTGTATCTGCATCCTTAAAGGAGATGTACATGGGATGTTATAGACGGGTCTAGACACCTTTTGCATGATTTCACGTTTTTTCTCGAGTTGCACAAAATGGAATATAACGTTGCAGATGATGTTTCGGGAAAAGACACAATTTAATGTCTACAACATCTAAAGACCTGCCTCACTATACTGATAGCTTTGCCATTTCTAAAAGGATATATTTGTGCATGTCTTTACAAGGCCCCCATACTACACAATGAGGATGAGGAAGTGATTTTCTGTTTGCGGTAAAGTTTCTCAAAAACAAGTGAAATCACAAAAAAGATATCTGGACCTTTCTATAACATGCATCAAAACAGAGATTTGGTTGTAAAAAAAAAAGAACACGTATCCTTTAAAGTATCCTTATAATATGGTATTAACATATTATGATATTATCTAGCTATGATATATTATCTTGGCAACCATGACTTCCGTGAATGTCTTTTTTTCACACCCATGAGAAAATAATTTACAGTTTGATCTTTTTCTACAATAAATGACTTTCCTGGTAAATATTCATATTGACATCCGTTTACATTTCACACATTTCTGTGGTAAATTCATATGCCAAAGTCAAACAATACCGATGGGCATCGCTCCATAGCATTTGAGGCCTTGGCTCCGCCAATGACTACGGTCAAAATACAGGCAAACAATCCTACACACACACACACAAACTCACAAACACACGCACACAAACACACAAACACACCTCTGTATGACTACAGTGCAAGGTAAATGAACATATCAAATATAATGGATGAAGTAATGCGTTGGATTTACCTCTCCCCCTGGGAGAGCATTATGTTTGTGGTAAATACCCCAAAGTCAGATTAGATTTAACCAGATTTGATTCAAGAAAATTTATACAACTAACACATGATCTGCCTTACTCTAGCATTGTAATAAAATGAGCTCCAGTGATATGATTTAAAATTGCAATATTTAACGTCTTGGGCGACCGCATAGAATTGTGAGTTATAGATCTCTCACTCATTGAAAGCAAGTCTAAAGAAGTGGTAGATTTGTTCTATGGGCTATATTTCTATGATTCCCATTCTTAAGTTTTGTTTCTTCATCTTTTACTTTCGGTTTTGTACACCAGCTTCAAACAGATGAAAATAATTTTGGGGGGGATATAGAAAATATATTTCACAGCGGTTTAGATGGCACAATGATTCTGTATGCTATACCTGCTTGTTTTGTCACTCAAACTGAAATTAGGCTAGCTATTAGAATTTTAACAACCAGTGATTTCTTCATAGTGTATCTTTAATCAAATAGAAATTGACAATGGCATGAATCATGAGACCTACTGTTTAAGTCCATTTCCAGCTAAAGTGCTATCATGTTATTTTTGCCCCAATAGCTATTAATCAAAATTTCAGTTAAAGTTATTGTAGGTAGTACCTGACGCCAGTCTGGTTGAAACCAAGTTATCTTCTGAGAAGCAAGAGGTGCTGGTATCATCAAGCACAGAGCACCAAAGTGTTCCGATTGAGGATTCCAATAGGGTTTCAATTCGTTACAAACTAGCCTATACATTTCTAAAGGTTAGGATAAAGAGGTCAGAGGTGAAAGGAAATGGGGAAACCTTAAACATGCTCTAATCACTACAACAGTCGGTCTGTTGGAAGAGATACAACACCAGGCCTCTGAGTTTCACTGAGTTTCCAGCCACAGACATCACAATTTCCAGACTGGGCTGGGGAGACGTCCAGGAAAGTGCCCAGTGTTTAGAAGACTTGGTGTGCTTATGGTTTACAGACAGTTTAATAAGTTTGGCTACACATCGCCTCTGCTCAGAAATTGCGCTATGGTGCTATTTCAATGCTCCCAGTGACGCCATTGTCATTATTACAATTTTTGGTTCATTATTTCAGATGTGATTCATTACGTCTGATTTTCAGCGAATGTAATGTCGTTAGCCAAGCCTCACTGAGCTGCACGTAAATAAGTAATATGATTATATGGAAACAATGTTACTGTCATTTTAACATGGGAATTGACACCCCCTCTAAACTTAAATGCCCCCAGACCCCATCCCACCAAAACATAAATGTATATATTCAGGAATGTTAAAACAGCTCAATTCTTACACATTGAAAACGCAATTTTGGTGTGATATTAAATGATATTCCATTCTTTGACGCGGTGAAACTCGCAGCATGTGCAGACAGCTGCGTGAACACTGGTTGACGGATATCCTGAGAGAAATTGGAAGTGACTTGGAAAAAGGAGGACCATGCTCTGAGAGCCAATGCTACAAACTGGGAGGGACGGGTGAAATGAGCAAACAGACAAATATTTCCTAATTTCCTCTCAGGGCACTCGGTAAAGAAGGCAGCAGAAATCCAAAGAACCAATTTCTGTGCTGACTGATGCATGGCTGTAAGATCATGGCCCAGATTGTTTTCGATATCAATCTAGCCCCTCCCTTTTTAAAAGGCCCTGAAATTGATCGCCGCTGTTGCGTCGCTTTGCGAAGGCAGTGATCAGAGCCAGAGATAACTTCAGCTGGGTCTTTACTGCTGGAGAGGGGAAAGCTGAAGAAATGATTTTAACTATAGGCTAAGGCTATCCCTAGTGCACCACACATTATTTCAATGTTGATCTTTATTGCTGCCTATTTATGTGTGTGTTTATCTAGCAGGCAGAGGGACAGCGGGCCCACGGCCATTATTAATGCGGTTGGAATTGATTCAAGTATGGGGTTGTCATATTAAACGCACTGAGAGAGAGAGAGAGGGGAGAATAGCAAGGCTTTGACCCCATAGAGGAGGGGGACTAGAGATGAGCATAACCACTGAATGGAAGACGAGGAATTAACCCTATCATTACGCTATTGCTCAGCGGTTTGTCAAACTCTGAATGGATACAATTGATACATTGTAGAGAAATAAATCATGACTGATATAAGCGACAGGAATAAGGCGTTGGAGATTTAACGCAGGATCTGCTACCTCCCATTTAAAGTACAGTAACAGGTGGAAGCAATTACAATGTTGTAGCACAAGGCCTTTCTGAGAATCTAGAGCTGTCGGGAGAGAGTGAACAGAACCCATCAACCCCACTTTTCTTATGGTGTGTCATCAAAGAGGTTGCCCAGGGTAACCGTGTTATGCCCGTACACAGGAGCGATGTCAAGAGCTTTTAATCATCTGCGTCGTCATCATCATCATCATGATCATCGTCATTATTGTCATCATCATCCTCACACACCCTCCCCTTTCAAGATGCACCCATAACATGACCCTTTCAGATCTTCCTTGTAATGTGTATTTTCTCTGTGATATAGAGCCATTTACAGTCCTAGACCCGAATCTCACCATCCTTCCATCACTTTGTTCCTCCCCTCTATCTATTCCATTCATTTCATTCTCCCTGAATAGAGAGGGGACCCGGTCCGGGTAGAAAATCATAAGTTCAGGATGTGCCTGCAAATGAGCTCTTCAGAGTGTTCGATTGTGCTGATGGAATTACCTTCCTGCACTATGTGATTTGGAACAATGCTTGATAGATCTAATTATGGACTCATTTAGCAGCTAAAGGCTTGGTTTGCTCTGCACCAGAGCAGATTAGAGAAAGAGAGTGCGTGTGTGTGTGTGAGCATGTGCGTGTGTGTCCTATCCATTTACAATCAGTTCTGTTCCGCCACACACTTCCATTCTTAGATGTACAGTACAAGGACCCAGGTGCCAGCTGAAAAGAAACATTCACATGAAACACATTGAAAAGTGAAAAATAAAGCTTACTCTATGTTGATGATAACTAAGCAAGAAAAAGGTGGTGTGTGTAACATCACCATAATGGTGTGCATTGTTCTAATTGCTGTTTATTGTGCTGTTGTGTTTGTGTATGCGTATGGTGGTTGGTTACTATGGAGACCTGATGTCTACCAGACAACACTAGTCACCCGTCCAGCCTGTTTCGGGTTTCCACGGTGACCTATCACTTCATTAGCATAGTGGAGTGAATAAACAGAGAGAGAGAGAAATAAAGAAAGAGAATGAAGTGAGGGAGAGGGACAGGGAGAGAGGAGGAAAGAGAGATAGGTTAGACAGAGAAAGAGAATGAAGAGAGAGAGAGAGAGTGTGTGAGAGAGAGAGGGGGGGAGAGAATAAAGAGAGAGAGAGAGAAGTAAAGAAAGAGAATGAAGTGAGGGAGAGGGAGAGAGGATGAAAGAGAGATAGGTTAGACAGAGAAAGAGAATGAAGAGAGAGAGAGAGAGAGAGAGAGAGAGTGAGAGAGAGGGGGAGAGAATAAAGAGAGAGAAGAGAGAGAGAGAGAGAGAGAGAGAGAGAGAGAGAGAGAGAGAGAGAGAGAGAGAGAGAGAGAGAGAAGCAGAAAAACAAAGAGAGAGCGGGAGAGAGAGAGATCTACCTTTCCCTCTCCACTCTAATCACAATGTTTTCCTGCCAGGTAAGTACCAGATACGATTGGAGTGATTTAAATAAGAGGAAATTAAAGGCCATATGTGGTTAGTTTATCCATTCTGGGAAACCAAGAGCCAATCAGAATCAGTCACCAGGTTCCCATGGTTAGGAAATTACATTAGGAAATGTTATATGACCAGGATTCGATTTTTTTTATCTAATCAACCTATTTAGATCAGCTTTTTTTAGGTATCTGGGCAGGAATGTACACATGAACTAATTTACACTGCTCTGAGGAACAAAGACAGAATGAATGTATGGTGAGCAGCTTGTAACATTGTTAGGCTGATGGTGTATGGTGCTGACCGTTCTGTAGCCATCCCCATGTGTGGGATTGTACTTGAACTACAGATAGACCATTTGCTGAGCATGCATGGTTACAGATCTGTGTCACATGGGCTGTGTTTACAGATGCAGCCCAATTCTGATATATTTTTCCACATATTGATCTTTCTTATATTGATCATATCTTTTTCAGAGCTGATATGATTGGTCAAAATACTAATTAGTGTAAAAAATATCAGAAAGGGGCTTCCTGTGTAAACACAGCCATAGCAATACACATGCATTAGAGTAATTCACATATTGTATGCATTCACTTCCAGAGAGTGAAGCTCATAGGCAAGCATGCATACTAACGCACACATTTTTCACATACAGTACCAGTCAAAAGTTTGGAGTTACTATTTTCTCCATTATTTAATAATATTGAAGACTATGAATTAACACATGTTGAATCATGTAGTAACCAAAAAAAGTGTTAAACAAATAAAAATCGATTTTAGATTTTAGATTCTTCAAAGTAGCCACCCTTTGCCTTGATGACAGCCTTGCACACTCTTGGCATTCTCCCAACCAGCTTAATGAGGTAGTCACCTGGAATGCATTTCAATTAACAGCTTCAAGTGAAGCTGGTTGAGAGAACCCCAAGAGTGTGCGAGGCTGTCATCAAAGCAAAGGGTGGCTACTTTGAAAATATCTGTTTAACACTTTATTGGTTACTACATGATTCCATGTTATTATATATATATATATATATATATATATATAAAATAGTAAAGAAAATAGTAAAATAGTAAAAATAAATATAAACCCTTAAATGAGTAGGTGTGTCCAAACTTTTGACTAGTACTGTATGTATACGGACATACACATGCACACGCTTGTACACATACACACACCTGAAACACCCAACAACAATTCACACAGACAATTGACCGTTAATGCTCTTTGTCCATGGATGCTTGTGTTCAAATGAGCCTGTAATAAAAAGAGTGGGTCCAGCCAGGGCGGTAAGGAGAAACAGGTGCATGATGGGTCTAGATGAGTCCCCTGGGTGAGCTTGTACATGACCTCCCATGACAACATCTCACTCTGCAATCCTGCTCTCTAGCTACGCATGGGGAAATTATGATATAAGCATGTCCCTGTGTATTACCATCTATTTCCATAATTGCTTGTAGGGAGCTATTAGTCTGTGGCTGATATATTTTACAGGGTAATATAGAAAATATAATGCAGTCTGTTGCATCTGTGAATTGATGTTGAAGGCTCAGTGGTTCTTAAAATAGTCGATTTTCAACGAATTTGTGCTTGCTAACGAGATGAAATGTAGGTATGTTACTTAACATGACACATTATGGAAAGAAAAAAGGGTTCCAAAAGGGTTCTTCGGCTGTCTCCATAAGAGAACTGTTTTTGGTTCCAGGTAGAACCCTTTTGGCTTCCATGTGGGCCCTCTGTGGAAAGGATTCCATCTGGGACCCAAAAATATTATGTGGAACCAAAAAGGGTTCTTCAAAGCCAAATAACCCTTTTAGGTTCTAGATAGATTTACTATTACAAAAGAAAAAAAAGAGTCAGATATGCCTATAGCAAAACAACAAAATGGATATAGCCTGAGAATAACAGGTCCATAATTTTTGGCACGCTTGATAAAGATGAGAAAATGGTTGACAAATGTGAATTTAAAAAATAGGGTCCTCCAAGCAAATATATAAGAAGTAAGAAGATATGAATATCCAACTAGTCAGTGACAACTGTTTGGAGTTTGGAGTTTGTGACAGCAACTATATGAGGTTGTTACAGTATTACAAACACAATGTCCTGGGATTTCCTGCACACTTCTGTGACTGTAGTAGTACTCCTTACCTTCTAACGACGTTTGTGTGGCTTGTAAGTGTCACAGGGAAAATATGTATGTGTGTTCGTGACAGGCTCAGCTTTTCGTAATAGTTGTAGCTCAAACCGTACATACTTTACAGATGTTTTTTTGAGAAGAACTGCTGGCCAGAACCACGCTGAACAAAAATATAAAGACAACATGCAACAATTTAAAAGGTTTTACTGAGTTACAGTTCATATAAGGAAATCAGTCAATTTAAATAAATAAATGTGGCCCTAATCTATAGATTTCAAATGACTGGGAATACAGATATGCCTTTGTTGTTCACAAATACCTTCAACAAAAGGGAGAGGTGTGGATCAGAAAACCAAGCAGTGTCTGATTTGACCAAGATTTGCCTCATGCAGCACAACAAATCTCCTTCGCATAGAGTTGATCAGGCTATTGATTGTAGCCTGCGGATTGTTGACCCACTCCTCTTCATTGGCTGTGCGTAATTGTTGGATATTGTCAAGAACTAGAACACGCTGTCATATACATTGATCAAGAGCATCCCATTATGCTCAACAGGTGACATGTCTGGTGAGTACAGTGCCTTGCAAAAGTATTCATCCCCCTTGGCGTTTTTCCTATTTTGTTGCATTACAACCTGTAATTTAAATGGATTTTTATTTGAATTTCATGTAATGGACATACACAAAATAGTCCAAATTGGTGAAGTGAAATGTAAAAAAGAACGTGTCAAAGTTTTAAAAAGAATAAAAACAGAAAAGTGGTGTGTACATATGTGTTCACCCCCTTCGCTATGAATCCCTTAAATACGATCTGGTGCAACCAATTACCTTCAGAAGTCACATAATATGTTAAATAAAGTCCACCTGTGTGCTATCTAAGTGTCACATAAACTCAGTATATATGCAGTACACTTGTTCTGAAAGTCCCCAGAGTCTGCAACACCACTAAGCAAGGGGCACCATGAAGACCAAGGAGCTCTCCAAACAGGTCAGGGACAAAGTTGGTAACACGTACAGCTCAGGGTTGGGTAAAAAAAAAAAATGAAACTTTGAACATCCCACGGAGAACCATTAAATCCATTATTAAAAAATTGAGAGATCAAAGATAACCCTGAAGGAGCTACAAAGCTCCACAGCAGAGATTGGAGTATTTGTCCATAGGACCACTTTAAGCCGTACACTCCACAGAGATGGGCTTAACGGAAGAATGGACAGAAAAAAGCCATTGCTTGAAGTATAAAATAAGCAAACACGTTTGGTGTTTGCCAAACGGCATGTGGTAGATTCCCCAAACATATGGAAGAAGGTACTCTGGTCAGATGAGACTAAAATATAATGTTTGGGCCATCAAGGAAAACACTATATCTGGCGCAAACCCAACACCTCTCATCACCTAGAGAACACCATCCACACAGTGAAGCATGGTGGTGGTAGCATCATGCTGTGGGGATGTTTTTCATCAGCAGTGACTGGGAAACTTGTCAGAACTTAAGGAATGATGGATGCCGCTAATTACAGGGAAATTCTTGAGGGAAACCTGTTTCAGTCTTTGAGACTGGGACAGAGGTGCACCTTCCAGGAGGACATTTTTTTTGTTATTTATTTAACTAGGCAAGTCAGTTAAGAACAAATAATTATTTTAAATGACAGCCTAGGAGCAGTAGGTTAACTGCCTTCATGGGCAGAATGACAGATGTTTACCTTGTCAGCTTGGGGATTTGATCTAGCAACCTTTCAGCTACTGGCCCCAATGCTCTAACCACTAGGCTATCTGCTGCCCCAATGACCATAAGCATACTGCTAAATCAACACTTGAGTGGTTTAGGGGGAAACATTTAAATGTCTTGGAATGGCCTAGTCAAAACCCAGACCACAATTTAATTGAGAATCTGTAGTATGACTTAAAGATTGCTGTACACCAGCGGAACCCATCCAAGTTGAAGAAGCTGAAGCAGTTTTGCCTTGAAGAATGGCCAAACATCCCAGTGGCTAGATGTGCCAGGCTTATAGAGACATACCCCAAGAGACTTGCAGCTGTAATTGCTGCAAACGGTGGCTCTACAAAGTATTGACTTTTTTGGGGGGGGAGTCTTCAGCGTGCCAGTGGCTTTCGAAGGGGAGCATTTTACCGCTGAATGTGGTTACGACTGTAGTCAGATTAAGACCCTGGTGAAGTTAACGAGCACACAGATGAGCTTCCCTGAGACGGTTTCTGACATTTTGGAGGCTGGCGTGGTTACACGTGGTCTGCGGTTGTGTGCCCAGTTGGACGTTCTGTGAAATTCTCAAAAACGACAGTAGATGTTGGAATATTGCTGCGGGGACCTGCCTCCATTCAGCCACAAGAGCATTTGTGAGGCAGGGCACTGATCTTCGGTGATTAGGCCTGGCTCGCAGTCGGCGTTCCAATTAATCTCAAAGGTGTTCGATGGGATTGACGTCAGGGCTCTGTGCAGGCCAGTCATGTTCTTCCACACCGATCTCAACAAACCATTTCTGTATGGACCAGGGAAGGGCCTTCACAAACTGTTGCCACAAAGTTGGAATTACAGAATCATCTAGAATGTCATTGTATGTTGTAGCGCTAAGATTTCCCTTCTCTGGGACTAAAGGGCCTAGCAAGAACCATGAAAAACAGCCCCAGACTATTATTCCTCCCCCACCAAATTTGACAGTTGGCACTATGCATTTGGGCATACCCAAATTCGTCCGTCGGACTGCCAGAGGATGAAGCGTCATTCATCACTCCAGAGAACACGTCCACTGCTCCAGAGTCCAATGGCAGTGAGCTTTACACCAATCCAGCCGACATTTGGCATTGTGCATGGCTATCTTAGGCTTGTGTGTGACTGCTCAGCCATGGACACCTATTTCATGAAGCACCCGTCAAGGACAGACCATTTTTTTGTGTTACATGCTTCAGCACTTGGCGGTACCATTCTGTGAGCTTGTGGGACCTACCATTTTGCAGCTGAGCCGTTGTTGCTCCGAGTCATTTCCACTTCACAATAACAGCATTTACAGTTGACCGGGGCAGCTCTAGCAGGGCCGAAACGTGACTAACTTGGAATCTTGTGGAAGGCTACCCAAAACGTTTGAACCTAGTGAAACAATTTAAAGGCAATGCTGCCAAATACTAATTGAGTGTATGTAAACTTCTGACCCACTGGGAATGTGATGATAGAAATAAAAGCTGAAATAAATCATTCTCTCTGCTATTATTTTGACATTTCACATTCTTAAAATAAAGTGGCGATTCTAACTGACCTAAACCCATTTTTACTAGTATTAAATGTAAGGAATCGTGAAAAACTGAGTTTAAATGTACTTGGCTAAGATGTATGTAAACTTCCGACTTCAACTGTATATAGTGTACCTTATACCTACTGTAAAATATGGTGGTGGATCTTTCATATTATGGAGCTAGTTTGCTTCCACTGGTCCTGGGACCCTCATTAAGGTCAATGACATCAGGAACTTTACTAGGACATTTTGGCCAAAAAAACGGATTGCCCCTCTCATGAGGCTGAAACAAGTGGATCTTCCAGCAAGAAAATAAACCCAAGGACACATAAAAATTCACAATTAAATTAATTTTAGCCCAAAAAATCCACATATTGCAATGACCATCTCAGTGTCCGGACTTTGAAAACCTGTGGTTTGAACTGAAAAGGTTAGTCCATAAGCGTAGACAAAGGATTCCAAAGATCTGGAAAGATTAAGTGTGGAGGAATGTTCTTCCTCCCAATGTGTTCTCCAATCTCATAAAACATTTTAGAAGAATGGTCTAAGACGTTCATGACAAAAACCGGTGTGCCTGGCACCTACTACCATACACCGTTCAAAGGTATGTGAATGTTTTGTCAAGCCCATTCACCCTGTGAATGGCACACATGCACAATCCATGTCTCAATTGTTTCGAGGCTCAAAGATCCTTCTTTAACCCGTCTCCTCCCCTTCATCTACGCTGATTGAAGTAGGTGTAACAATTGACATCAATAAGACATCCAAGCCTCACCTGGATTCACCTGGTCAGTCAAAGTCACAGAAAGAGTATGTTTTGTGTATATAATTTATATAATGTGTTGTTTTTTTTAATCCTTTTATCCCTCAAATTACCCAAACTTCTAAATGCAATTCCTTTTCAATCAAACCCTTCATATTAATCTTTGCCATATACATAAAACAATTATATTTGACTTCACTGGCTCCATATTGCTTTCTAAAGGGCATTGGGACAGCGGTTACAATATCTCAGTATCAGTTCCAATCATGGGCCACTTTTCTAACCAAACAGAAAGCAGAAATGAGGTGGCCCTCACCACTCATAATGTTACAGATAGATCTACTTATCACACCTCTCCGGGAATATATGGAGATTTATTCATAGTAGATGCTGTTGTGCTGTGCCCTCGCCCTTAATATCTTAGATCTATCGCACTGGTGTGCTCTCTCTATTCCTCTATTCCCCTCTCTCTCTCCGTCTCTCCCTCCCCCCCTCACTCACTCTCGCTCCCTCTCCCTCCATCTCCTTGTCTCTCTCTGCTTCTCTCTCTCTCTGCTTCTCTCCCTCTGCTTCTCTCCCTCTCTGCTTCTCCCCATCTCTCTCCCTCTTTCTCTGATATCCAATGCATTGGGGGGGGATACATGGAATGCTTCATTTATTTTCTCCCTGCCTGATAATTATCGTAGTGTGACATCAGTGTGGACAGAGAGACAGTTGCATGCTGGACATGGTTAGAGGATAGGGGCGTCATCTGGGGACGAGCCTGTGAACAGTCCATTAACAACGAGGCAGCCGCTGCCAGAAAAATCCCCCAAACCAGCAGATGAAAGCCAAGCCAGTAATGACTAACAAATTAGGGCCGGCTATGGGGATATGGAACCTGCAGATGTGCTCACTGTCACCGGCCAGACATGAAGAGAAGAGAGGAGAGGCAGCAGAATCCATATTGAATTACATTACTCATTCGCGCAGCAGCTAGCCTCCTTTCATTGAAACGAGCGTCGGGCTAGTTGACAAAAGAGCCACTTTAAGAGCTATTTTCTGTACACACAGAGCAGATGCTGCCTGAGTTTACACCTCAATGACTCCTTAAGCCCCTGTCACGGAAAAAACTGCCCAGATTTCCTCCATTCACACAACCTACAGGTGCCTCAGGCAGGTTGATCTAACCTCACAGCCCACCCAGGGGAAATAAAATGTTATTGTTCCTATGAGGTAGCTTTGATGTTAAATACCGTGAGGATTCCAGACAGTGGTGTATATCTATTCCCTCCCTCTCGTTTTCTATTTGATCTCCCAGATAGGTGAGGAGGAGTGATGGGTCAGCACTTAATGATTTTGCATAGAGCTTACTTCTTCATTTTCTGATTTTGATCTTCTGCGGTAGGAGATCTTTTGATCTTCATGTCAGAAAATTACAGGTAGTTCTGCTTTAGTTGATCAAAATCCTGTCCAAAGAATTATGTTAATTGTTCCAAATGGCACCCTGTTCCCTATGTAGGACACTACTTTTTAACACGGCCCACAGGGCACTGGTCACAAGTAGTGATACAGGGAATAGGGTGCCATCTGTCACAGTAGGATTCTGAGGACAACACTGACGACATCAGCATCGCTATGCCCTTCATTTCGAGGAAATGTCAACCGCAATTTTTTATCTTATTTACAGTTTTTCTCTAGAGATGAGACTGTCTCATACTGGTCATTATGGTGAAACCATATCTGATGGATGAGTAGTGAGCTAGGGGCTCAGCATGTTGGTGTGTGTGTGTGTGTGTGTGTGTGTGTGTGTGTGTGTGTGTGTGTGTGTGTGTGTGTGTGTGTGTGTGTGTGTGTGTGTGTGTGTGTGTGTGTGTGTGTGTGTGTGTGTGTGTGTGTGTGTGTGTGTGTGTGTGTGTGTGTGTACAAGTGGCATGAGTGTTCCTGTCGACCATCAAACGCATACGTTTTCCTAACCAATCAATAAACATTTGATTTGACTATTCTAGGAGCATCTTTACGCCTCCGAAATGTCTCAATATCCTTAGATGTGTTGATTTGGAGAGTTGATCTCCCTCCCTCTCCGCAGTCTCCCCAGTACCTCAACCTGGCCTGATCTTATCTGTAGCAGGTCACGCCAGACCCAATGCATTATTAGACATGTTCCCAGGTCCCCAGGACGTTGGGAGATGCCTTATGCAATTTCAATAGGCCGACAATAGGAATTTTTACCTCATATTTTGACGTTTGAGCCTGCAAGCTACGGCTCCGAGGATCTCGGGTTCAACCCTAGTTCTAGGAGGTCTTTTGTTTTGGTGCTTTTTTAACCATATCCCAAACCTTAACCCTTACCTTAACCACTTGAAATGAATGCCTTAACGCCGGGGGAGCGTGGCTTTATTAAAAAAACGGCCTTTATTAAAAGAAATATTGGATGAAACACTGAATCTGGCATTACTGTTTTTATCCAACAGAAATGCATTGATGAACCTGATTCACGACATCGAATAACAGATTTTCCCTCAGAAAATCTAAAGGACATTTGTTCCGAAGTGTTTCTATATGTGTATATTTTTTATTTATCCCCTTGTTTCAGGAAAGAAACAAAGTATGTGGACACCCCTTCAAATTGGTGGATTCGGCTATTTCAGCTACACCCGTTGCTGACAGGTGTATAAAATTGAGCACACAGCCATATAATCTCCAGTGACTTTCAACGTGGCACCGACATTGGATGCCATCTCTCCAACAAGTCAGTGAGTCAAATTTATTCCCTGCGAGATCTGCCCCGGTCAACTGTAAGTGCTGTTATTGTGAATTGGAAACATCTAGGAGTAACAATGGCTCAGCCGTGAAGTGGTACGCCACACAAGCTCACAGAACGGGACCGCTGGGTGCTAACGCGCCCAGCGCGAAAAAATGGTCTGTACTCGTTTGCAACACTCACTACCAAGTTCCAAACTGTCTCTGGAAGCAACGTCAGCGCTATAAGTATTAGTCTGGAGCTTTGTGAAATGGGTTTCCATGGCCGAGTAGCTGCATACAACCCGAGCATCAGCTGGAGTGGTGATAAGGCTCGCCGCCGTTGGACTCTGGAGCAGTGGAAACGTTCTCTGGCGTGATGAATCACACTTCACCATCTGACAGTCCGACGGACTAATCTGGGTTTGGCGGATGCCAGGAGAACTGCAAACTGTGCCAAATGTAATGTTTGGAGGAGGAGAGATAATGGTCTGGAGCTGGGCCCTTTATTCCCAATTAAGGGAAATCTTAACGTACAGCATACAATGAAATTCTTGATGATTCTGTGCTTCCAACTTTGTGTCAACAGTTTGGGGAAGGCCATTTCCTGTTTCAGTATGACAATGCCCCCGTACACAAAGTGAGGTCCATACAGAAATGGTTTGTCGAGATCGGTGTGGAACAACTTTTTTGGCCTGCTTAGAGCCCTGACCTCAACCTCATCGAACACCTTTGGGATGAATTGAAATGCAGACTGCGAGTCAGGACTAATCGCCCAACATCAGTGCACGACCTCACTAATGCTCTTGTGGCTGAATGGAAGCAAGTCCACGCAGCATTGTTCCAACATTTAGTGGAAACCTTCCCAGAAGAGTGGAGGCTGTTATAGCAGCAAAGGGGGGACCACCTCCATATTAATGCCCATGTTTTTGAATGGGGTGTCCACATACTTTTGGTCATGTTATGTATCCTTCCAATATTTGTTTTACTAGTACTAGGGACCTTCAGACAATTCATGTGACGCTTTTGGGTATCCTAGAGCAAAACGGAGAAAACCATCACGTTCGTGAGAGTCTCATCATTACTGGTTTGTATGCCAAAACATTCGGATGCTATAGACGTTTTCGTAGGAAGACCGATTTTCGGGATGTCTCATGGTCTGACCAACACCGCCCTAGCTCTGCCACCTTTCATCTCAGATGCGGTAGGGCGATATTGGTGGACACGGTGGATTGAGAAGCAGCCCAACAGACTTCTCTAGTTTAAACAGATGGTTACCCCTTGTAGGCCAAGGGTTAACCATCTGTTTAAACTAGAGACTTCTAGTAAAATTTCAATTTCAACATGCGCAGTTGCGACATATCAGGCCTACTTCCACATCACCCACAGACATTTATCCCCCCTGGACAAAAACGTCAAATACTGAAGTGAGACCATGAGATCTTGTTTCTTATCTGACAGGGCCCAGCATCATAAAGCTGAGGGCTGTGACAGCCCAGACACAGCCAGGCTCCCTCAGCCCCGGGGATGGCCCTTTTAGTGTCTATAAACAGCAGTTTGACTGACAGGCTGGGACTGAACCCTAATTACACCTGGCTATCCAGGGCCAAACAGAGATATGTACTGGGGCCCTCAGCGCTAAGCTATCTAGCTAGCTAACTCCACACTAGGAAGCCTTTACTTCCCCCAACACTTTCTCAATTTCTCCCTCTGACAATTCGTCATGAAAAAAACAATACAGCTTTATACTTACCATTGAAATGGAATAAACGATTTTAAAGGGCCAAACAAGCACAAAACAGGCGCTTCCTGACAGCTCGGGGAGGAAATATCGAGCTATGTCGGTAGCCGGATGTTTGAGCCTGTCATTCTGCTTTAGGTTATGATGACCACATCCATATCTGGTTATCATATAGATGGTAAATTAAATAATTGAAACCTAATCTGTCATGGGCCTGCATGTCAACAGCAGACCAGTTATTGAGGAAGGCTTTGCCCCTCTCCCTCTACCTTTCTCTCTTCTTATTTCTTTCCATCAGTCTCTCTTGACTCTATACGCTGCTCCCCAGCTCTCTCTTTCTTTTCCTGCACCCACCTACCCAACCCCTCTCTCTCCATCCCTCCCTCCCCTCCTTCCTCCCTCTCTAACCCTCTCTGGCAGGGGCTTGCTGCGTTATTGAACAGCATCTCCTCATCTCTGTCCTTATCGAGCGGACCCAGCAGCCGCTGAGCCTGCCAGCCTGTTCCTATTGCACCCCATTTGTCTTCATGTTCAGGAAGCTATTCTCAGTTCACAACACCCGTCCACTCCTCATGCACAAATGCACATACGTGCATGCACATGCACACACAAACACAGGTACATACACACACAGCACACACATGGATGTGGGCATACACACACACTCGCACACACACACACACACACACACACACACACACACGCACACACATAAGCATGCGGTTGGTAGGCTGGCAGCTTGACTCCCCTTACAGAAAAACCACATGAATTTCATGGGGTTTTTGTGAAGTTAAAGTGAAGCAATGTGACAACATGTGAAGCAACATGTGAGAAACTAAAACTACACGTGACAACATCCGAGCACATGTGAGAACATGCGTGTGATATGAATGTGACAACATGGTGATGCAAACTACACATTTGAACAAGTGAAAACCCGGGTGTCAAATATCATTTTGAAAATGTTACATTGAAAGACATAATTTACATTAATTCAATGTAAACAGTCATGGTCCCCTGCAGGTTTGGTCTAGTTCCAGGTTTGTTCCAGGGACATTTTTTTTTAAACATTGTGTCATGGTCCCCTGGGGGTCTTTGTCAAGTGACAATACAGTAAATCTACAACTAGTTAGTGTATTTCTACAGCTAAATTCATGCTAGCTACCTGAAGTTCCTGCTGCGCCAACAGATCTGTGGACATGCTGGACAATGGCGAGAATACATTTCTGCACTTTGCCTAAAGTTGAAGTAAAAATAAAGTAAATATATACAACAACATGACGGTATTACTGTATATCTATAAAGTTACAGCATGCTGATAAATTCTGATTTCAATTAGCAATCCGAAATATCACAACCAGATCTGTGAGTGTGAAAGCGATATGGTCACAGACTTATTGGCAAGATAACATCTCTGCAATTTGCTAAAAGTTCCACAGAATCAAGTAAATAATTGTCCAAATATTACCACCAACGTAAAACTAGCACTGCTCAAGGAAACTTGATATAGAGAACATGTTCATTCTTTGAACTTGCGACCTCTTTGTTGGGAGTGCATTGGTGTTTCTGCAGTACCACCAGACTCATACTTATTTGCAAAAATAATCGCATGGTTAGGATACAGTGTTGTTACCTGGTGTACTAAAAGGTCAATGGTACAATTCACTGGTAAACATACATTAACTTGCGAAAATATTCACCCCCCTTGGCATTTTTCCTATTTTGTTGCCTTACAACCTGGATTTTAGGGGTTTGTATCATATGATTTACACAACATGCCTACCACTTTGAAGATGCAAAATATTTATTATTGTGAAATCAACAAGAAACCAGACAAAAAAAACTGAAAACTTGAGCATGCATAACTATTCACCCCCTCAAAGTCAATACGTTGTACAGCCACCTTTTGCTGCAATTACAGCTGCAAGTCTCTTGTGGTATGTCTCTACAGGCTTGGCACATCTAGCCACTGGGATTTATGCCCATTCTTCAAAGCAAAACTGCTTCAACTTCTTCAAGTTGGATGGGTTCCGCTGGTGTGCAGCAATCTTTGAGTCATACCACAGATTCTCAATTGGATTCTGGGCTTTGACTAGGTCATTCCAAGACATTTAAATGTTTCCCCTTAAACCACTCAAGTGTTGCTTTAGCAGTATGCTTAGGGTGATTGTCCTGCTGGAAGGTGAACCGCCGTCGCAGTCTCAAATCTCTGGAAGACTGAAACAGGTTTCCCTCAAGAATTTCCCTGTAATTAGCGGCATCCATCATTCCTTCAGTTCTGACCAGTTTTCCAGTCCCTGACGATGAAAAACATCCCCACAGCATGATGGTACCACCAACATGCTTCACTGTGTGGATTGTGTTCTCGGGGTGATGAGAGGTGTTGGGTTTGCGCCAGACATAGTGTTTTCCTTGATGGCAAAAAAACTAAATTTGAATCTTATTTGACCAGAGTACCTTCTTCCATATGTTTGGGGAGTCTCCTTTTGGCGAACACCAAACATGTTTGCTTATATTTTTACTTTAGGAATGGCTTTTTTCTGGCCACTCTTCTGTAAAGCCCAGCTCTGTGGAGTGTACGGCTTAAAGTGGTCCTATGGACAAAATACTCAAATCTCTGCTGTGGAGCTTTGCAGCTCCTTCGGGGTTATATGTGGTCTCTTTGTTGCCTCTCGGATTAATGCCCTCCTTGCCTGGTCTGTGAGTTTTGGTGGGTGGCCCTGTCTTGGCAGGTTTGTTCTGGTGCCATATTCTTTCAATTTTTTAATAATGGATTTAATGGTGCTCCGTGTGAAGTTCAAAGTTTCTGTACTTGTCCACAACTTTGTCCCTGATCTGTTTTGATTGCTCCTTAGTCTTTATGGTGCCGCTTGCTTGGGGTTGCCCCTTGCTTAGTGGTGTTGCAGACTCTGGGGCCTTTCAGAACAGGTGTATATATACTGAGTGAGATCATGTGACAGATCATGTGACACTTAAATAAAGTTCACATGTGTGCAATCTAACTAAATATGTGACTTCTGAAGGTAATTGGTTGCACCATATCTTATTTAGGGGCTTCATAGCAAAGGGGGTGAATACATATTCACGGACCACTTATCTGTTTTTAATTTTTGAATCAACTGATTTTTTTCACTTCACCAATTTGGAGAATTTTGTGTATGTCCATTTCATAAAATCCAAAGAAAAATCCATTTAAATTACAGGTTGTAGTGCCCCAAAAATAGGAAATGCGCCAAGAGGAGGGGGGTGAATACTTTTGCAAGGCATATTATTTCCAGGTTGTAAGGGAACACAATAGGAAATGCCATGTGGTGTGAATACTTTCGCAAGCCACTGTATGTGTGTTTTTGTGCCAGGGCTGTAGCAGTAGAAGGGCTGTAGCAGTAGAAGGGCTGTAGCAGTAGAAGGGCTGTAGCAGTAGAAGGGCTGTAGCAGTAGAAGGGCTGTAGCAGTAGAAGGGCTGTAGCAGTTTACGTGTTTGATGGTTGTTCTGATGCAAGCAGAGTACAAAGGCTATTTTGCTTTTTGAAGAACCTTACTGGCAGCTTGTTACCAAATGTTGCAGTCAATTTATAATTTCTTAACTGGAAAAAACTTGTCATTCATTTATTGTAAAAGTCACAATTACTTACTGACAAAATGTTGCCAGTAACCTACAGGACATACGATTACAGCCGTGGCTTTCATCTAGCTCTTTTTGGTTTCCTGTAAGAGGGAATGTCATCAGTTAATCTGCTCCCTTCATACAAATTTCGGGTGTACAAGTTAAAAATTTAACTTGTACACCCGACAGTGTCCTGTCCTGCCAGGCTGCTGGAGTACAATCCGATTGGCTCCAATTTGTAAGTCGCTCTGGATAAGAGCGTCTGCTAAATTACTTAAATGGAATGTAATGCTACAGTAGCGGAATAAATAAGGGTGAGGTTTTAATGTATGCAGGGTAAGTTGGTAGGGCAATTTTTTCACAAAGTGTAATGAATTCCAAGTACAGAATAGTAGTCTATTGGGTCCTTCTGTAGCTCAGTTGGTAGAGCATGGCGCTTGTAACGCCAGGGGAGTGGGTTCGATTCCCGGGACCACCCATACGTAGAATGTATGCACACATGACTGTACGTCGCTTTGGATAAAAGCGTCTGCTAAATGGCATATATATATATACACAGCCAATACAGTAGGTGACGGTATACACCTAAAACATTTGTTTGCGGACTGCCATAATATCGAAGAAGAATCTTGTGCTCTGCAACCTGTTAAAGCCTTACATATGTTTCTTTGGTATCACATGCACTTAAGATACTTCATGTATAACTAGACACCATGTAATTGTAATGCTCCACTTGCCAACCAGACATTAAACTTCTTAGAGCTAGGGTCCTTTTTTCTCCATTTCTGCCTGACGTGCCCAAAGTAAACTGCCTGTTACTCAGGCCCTGAAGCCAGGATATGCATATAATTGGTAACATTGGAAAGAAAACACTTTGAAGTTTGTAGAAATGTTAAAATAAGTAGAAGGACACAGTCTTTGACATTTGTGTTTTGGCATGCGATGAAGACAAGACGCTCCTGCTAAAATTGGTTTCCTAGCGGGACGCCAAGCCCAAAGGTCAGTGAGTGTGATGGATTAACTAGAATAAATTACTGTGAATTTTACAATAATCCACTGATAACGAGTTGACAGTAAATTATTGAAAATTAAACATTAACTTAATGTGAAACAGTTGCCATTTGACTACTGGAAAATGAATGGTAACATCTTATGTGTGCAGCTCTTGATTGTCACAAGTTCTAACAAATATTGCAGAACTGACAATGGCAAATAAGGTGATCAATCTTCATCCACATAACAATTAAAACACTTAAACTAGTACACCATTTCCACTGACGATTGGCACAAATACAACATATTTTAGACCATGCCCTCACACTGGTAGTTACTAGTGGCAAATGTGTCTATCATCCTTGAGCTCTGACTTCTCCCATATGCTAACCTCCGACATCACCTACTAAGGTAATTACTTAGATAATAGCATTTTCTGCAGTTAAATGTAACAAAATATTACTTGTAAAAAGCAATCTATTAATATGGTGTTTGAGCTCTATTATTTGCTAACAAGCATGATAGACTTACTTTTAGTTTATGGTTGATGCAGCTTATTGGCCATTAGCCAATTGGCATTTCCAAATGATTTATATATATATATATATATATATATATATCTCTCTCTCTCTCTCTCTCTCTCTCTCTCTCTCTCTCTCTCTCTCTCTCTCTCTCTCTCTCTCTCTCTCTCTCTCTCTCTCTCTCTCTCTCTCTCTCTCTCTCTCTCTCTCTCTCTCTCTCTCTCTCTCTCTCTCTCTCTCTCTCTCTCTCTCTCTCTCTCTCTCTCTCTCTCTCTCTCTCTCTCTCTCTCTCTCTCTCTCTCTCTCTCTCTCTCTCTCTCTCTCTCTCTCTCTCTCTCTCTCTCTCTCTCTCTCTCTCTCTCTCTCTCTCTCTCTCTCTCTCTCTCTCTCTCTCTCTCTCTCTCTCTCTCTCTCTCTGCCGAAGGACCATACCTCAGGACTACCTGGCCTGATGACTCCTGGTTGTGCTGCTACTCCAGTTTCAACTGTTCTGCCTGTGGCTATGGAACCCTGACCTGTTCACCAGACGTCCTACCTCATCCCGGACCTGCTGTTTTCGACTCCCTCTCTACCGCACCTGCTGTCTCTAACTCTGAATGATCGGCTATGAAAAGCCAACTGACATTTAATCCCGAGGTGCTGACCTGTGATGATTATTATTTTTTGACCCTGCTGGTCATCTATGGACATTTGAACATCTTGGCCATGTACTGGTATAATCTCCATCCGTTATAGTCAGAAGACTGGCCACCCCTCAGAGCCTGGTTCCTCTCTAGGTTACTGCCTTTCTAAGGAGTTTTTCCTAGTCATTTACATTACATTTAAGTCATTTAGCAGACGCTCTTATCCAGAGCGACTTACAAATTGGTGCATACACCTTATGACAACCAGTGGAACAGCCACTTGCATCTAAATCTTGTTGGGGGAGAAGGGGGGGTGAGAAGGATTACTTACCCTTACTTACCCTATCCTAGGTATTCCTTGAAGAGGTGGGGTTTCAGGTGTCTCCGGAAGGTGGTGATTGACTCCGCTGTCCTGGCGTCGTGAGGGAGTTTGTTCCACCATTGGGGGCCAGAGCAGCGAACAGTTTTGACTGGGCTGAGCGGGAACTGTACTTCCTCAGTGGTAGGGAGGCGAGCAGGCCAGAGGTGGATGAACGCAGTGCCCTTGTTTGGGTGTAGGGCCTGATCAGAGCCTGGAGGTACTGAGGTGCCGTTCCCCTCACAGCTCCGTAGGCGAGCACCATGGTCTTGTAGCGGATGCGAGCTTCAACTGGAAGCCAGTGGAGAGAGCGGAGGAGCGGGGTGACGTGAGAGAACTTGGGAAGGTTGAACACCAGACGGGCTGCGGCGTTCTGGATGAGTTGTAGGGGTTTAATGGCACAGGCAGGAGCCCAGCCAACAGCGAGTTGCAGTAATCAAGACGGGAGATGACAAGTGCCTGGATTAGGACCTGCGCCGCTTCCTGTGTGAGGCAGGGTCGTACTCTGCGGATGTTGTAGAGCATGAACCTACAGGAACGGGACACCGCCTTGATGTTAGTTGAGAACGTCAGGGTGTTGTCCAGGATCACGCCAAGGTTCTTAGCGCTCTGGGAGGAGGACACAATGGAGTTGTCAACCGTGATGGCGAGATCATGGAACGGGCAGTCCTTCCCCGGGAGGAAGAGGAGCTCCGTCTTGCTGAGGTTCAGCTTGAGGTGGTGATCCGTCATCCACACTGATATGTCTGCCAGACATGCAGAGATGCGATTCGCCACCTGGTCATCAGAAGGGGGAAAGGAGAAGATTAATTGTGTGTCGTCTGCATAGCACATAGTCACCATGCTTCTACATCTGCATTGCTTTCTGTTTGGGGTCTAAGGCTGGGTTTGTGTATAGCACTTTGTGACATCTGCTGATGTAAATAGGGCTTAGTATATTTGATTGATTGACGCGAGTAGGATGGGTGTGGCTTTGTGACATTGACCACACCAGCAGTTGCTCACCGATTTGACAGCTCTAACGCAGTTACACCACCAACACTGCCAAAACACCAGTTGTGATACTGTTGGCAATCTCGTGTTTAATCTAGATCTGATTAAATCTAATCCTTCATGTCAAGTGTCCCTGAGCATTGCTACTTTTTACTTGGTGTTATTCTTAATATTGACTTGATGCTGGGCAACATTTACATTTAAATGTTGCCCCAGCAGCCCCAGCAGAAAGTTCTCTTTGCCATCAGCCCACAAAGCAGGAAATTCAGTTCTGTCATCCAAGAGGTTGTGAGTTCAAATGCCAGGTGTGGTAGCATCACAAGTGTGTTAACCAATGTTGTGGACAAAGCCATTTAAAGCATTTCAAAAATATTCAACTTCATATTCATCATCTCTAGCACCACCTCAACATGTGTGAAAATTGTGCATTTCCAAGTTGTTGTAAAAAAACAAAAAAAAGATAGGAGGTAAGGTAAGTGTTTCCGATGACATCATCAATGTGCATCCTGTGACTAACCAATTATGATGAAATTGCCTACCAATTGTGTACTAATTGGTTGATGATGTCATCGGAAACACTGCCTTTATCTCTTCCTTTATCTATAGAAATAAACAATTTTTACACATGTTGATGTTGGGGTGGTGCTGGTGGTGAATATGAAATGTCAATTTAATTCAGAAAGTAAACCAAATTCCAATTTTACAGTATTGAAAACAATTGAATTAGAACTGTAATGTCTGTGTACTTCCTGAAAACATTTATTTGTGGTACAAAATACAGTTCAGCTATAGAATTACATTAAGTTGTTTCCACTATTTTCACCACCACTCAGTACCCGGTAACTTACTATAAAATAACAGGATTTTCTTCCCCACACACATCTACAGTATCTTATAAGTATCCTATAAGTTTAACCTCTCTAGTTTAGGGGGCAGCATTCGGCATTTTGGATGAAAAGCATGCCCAAATAAAACGGCCTGCTACTCGGGCCCATAAGATATGATATGCATATAACCGGTAGATTTGGATAGAAAACACTCTAAAGTTTCCAAAACTGTTAAAATAGTGTCTGAGTATAACAGAACTGATTTAGCAGGTGAAAACCTGAGAAAACTACCCCCTGAATGACTTTTTCGTGGGGGGTTGTAGTTTTCTATTCAATGCCATTGCAGTATCCATTGACTTAGGACTCCATTTGCAGTTCCTGTGCCTTCCACTAGATGTCAACAGTCTCTAGAAATCATTTCAGGCTTGTATTCTTATAAATGAGGGAGTAAGACTAGTCTAAACGAGTGGACCCTAACGTGACGCAGAGTTTTTTCAGGCTCATGTGCATTTCTTGTTTATCTTTTATATTGACGCCGTTATTGTTCGGTTGAAATATTATAGATCATTTAGGAGAAGAAAAAAAATAACCTGAGGATTGAATATAAACATCGTTTGACATGTTTCTATGAACTTTACAGATACAGTTTAGATTTTTTGTCTGATTGTTTTGACTGAGTTTGAGCCTGTGGATTACTGAAGAAAACACGCTAACAAAACAGGTTTTTGGATATAAAGAGACTTCATCGAACAAAAGGAACTTTTGAGTAAATGAATGTCTTCTGATTGCCACCATATGAAGATCATCAAAGGTAAGGGATTAATTTTCTCTCTATTTTTGAGTTTTGTAACGCTTCGGCTTGGCTGGTTACTGTTTGTAATAATTTGTCAACTGGGCTATGTTCTGGGCAAGACTTTTAACCTGTTCAGGATACCACGGTTTACTGCCCCTTCTGGAGGATTTGGGTACCCATATAAAACATGATACATTTTTGTCAAAAGTTGCTAATATATGCAAATAAAAAATATTATCGAATAGAAAACACTCTAAAGCTTTTAAAACCGTTTAAATTATGTCTCTATGTATAGCAGAACTCTCAAAATCTGCATTTTCCCAAAATATCTCTTCTCATCTGAAAAGTTGGGTCACCTTTGACCTCATCGCAAACACCCTTCCAAAACAGCCACAGCACCCGGAAGAGTCTCCACGTGTTCAGCGTGATCTCAGCTTTCAATGGGACTTCTCATTGTGAGAATCGCCCGCTAGCGAGAGTTTGAGCACGCGGTAAGCTCTCAGTCACTCAAAAAAACCTGTGCGCAATGGTCAAGTCCTCTCTCTTTTCCAAGATCGATTGAACAGTGCTTGTGTTTCTGTTTGTTCTCAAAATTGCTGTACACCTTTATAACATGTTAAAGCTTGATTATGAAGTTAGTTTGACAAGTTTACTCGACATATTATATATTCTTTCGAAGTTTTGGTGCGCAACCACTTCAATTTTGACTACATTTTTACCAAAATCAGGCTATTTTGAGAACCGAAAGACGCAGACTTGAAAACTGAACGCTAATTTGGTGAGTATAATCCCTTACAGGTCGTTTGATGGAAGAATAACAAAGGTAAGGGAATATTTAATGTATTCATTTTGGGTTTCTGTCGACTCCAAGATAGAGGAGTCATTATGCTACTGTGGGAGCGCCGACTCCATATTATAGTCTAGTGAACGCAAAATGTAACGTTAAAATTAAATGTAACAATGCAATTGCATTTAGAAGAAGTGTATCTTGCTATACATATGTAAAACATGCATATTTAGTCAAAGTTTATGATGTGTATTCCTTGTTAGCTGACGTTATCTGCCGGGGCTATCGTCATTTCTCAGGACATTTGGGTAGCATTTTTTGAACGATGCATCATTGTAAACAGAGATTTATGGATATATATAGCATATTATTGAAAAAAATGAATGTACTGTGTAACATGTTATATTACTGTCATCTGATGAAGATTTCAAAAGGTTAGTGAAATGATTTTTCTTTTAATCCTGCGTTTGTTGATTGCATATTTTTTCCTACTTGGCTATGCTAATGAGCTATGTCTGCGGTGGTGGTTTGACATAAATATGTGCTATGTTTTCGCCGTAAAACATTTTAGAAATCTGACTTGCTGGCTAGATAAACAACTTGTTTATCTTTCATTTGAGCTATTTTACTTGTTAATGTGTGGAGGTTAAATATTTTTAAGAATATTTTTGCGCATTGTGCGTTATGGTAATGAGCTTGAGCTGTAGTCACGCTACCAGCAGAGGAATAAAACTCCCGAGCTGGTTAAAACAGGTCAACATTCACAAGGCGACAGGGCCAGGCGGATTACCAGGACATGCACTCAGAGCATGCGCGGACAAACTGGCAAATGTCTTCAGTGACATTTTCAACCTGTCCCTGACCGTGTCTGTAATACCTACATGTTTTAAGCATACTACCATAGTCCCTGTGCCCAAGAACACAAAGGTAACCTGCCTAAATGACTACTGCCCCCATAGTACTTACGTCAGTAGCCATGAAGTGCTTTGAAAGGCTGGTCATGGCTCACATCAACACCATCATCCCGGAAACCCTAGACCCACTCCAATTCGCCCCAACAGATCCACAGATGAGATAATCTCAATTGCACTCCACTCTGCCCTTTCCCACCTGGACAAAAATAACACCTATGTGAGAATACTGTTCAGTGACTACAGCTCAGCATTCAACAGTGCCCACAAAGCTCGTCACTAAGCTAAGGACCGTGGAACTAAACACCTCCCTCTGTACCTGGATCCCGGACTTCCTGATGGGCCGTCCCATCCTCAACAACGGGGCCCCTCAGGGGTGGGTGCTCAGTCCCTTCCTGTACTCCCTGTTCACCCACCACAGTGTGGCCAAGCACGACTCCAACACCATCGTTAAGTTGGCTGACAACGCAATTGTGGTAGGCCTGATCACTGACAATGACGAGACAGCCCATAGGGAGGAGGTTAGAGACCAACAACATATCCCTCAACGTGAGCAAGGTGAAGGATCTGATCGTAGTCTACAGGAAAAGGAGGGCCGAACAAACCACCATTCACAACGACGGGGCTGTAGTGGAGCAGGTTGAGAGCTTCAAGTTCCTTGGTGTTCACATCACCAACAAACTATCATGGTCCAAACACACCAAGACCGTCATGAAGAGGGCACAACAATGCCTATTCCCCCTCGGGAGATTGAAAAAAGTTTGGCATGGGTCCCCAGATCCTCAAAAAGTTCTATAGCTGCACCATCGAGAGCATCCTGAACGGTTGCAGCACCGCCTTGTATGACTACTGCTCGGCACCCGACTGTAAGGCGCTACAGAGGGTAGTGCGTATGGACCAGTACATCACTGGAGCCAAGCTTCCTGCCTTTCAGGACCTCTATACTAGGCAGTGTCATCGGAAGGCCAAGAAAATTTGTCAAAAACTCCAGTCACCTAAGTCATAGACTGTTCATTCTGCTATGGCACGGCAAGCGGTACCGGAGTGCCAGGTCTAGTTCCAAAAGGCTTCTTAACAGCTTCTACCCCCAAGCCATAGACTGCTGAACAATTAATCAAATGGCCACCCGGACTATTTGCATTGACAACCTCACCTCTTTTGTTTTTACACTGATGGTACTCACTGTTTATCTACGCATAGTCTCATTACTCCTACCTACATGTACAAATTACCTCAACTAACCTGTACCCCCAAACATTTACTCGGTACCTGTACCGCCTTGTGTATAACCTTATTATTGTTATTGTATTGTGTATTATTTTTTTACTTTTATTTTTATTTTTTTTAACCAATCATTCAGAATATCTCTAACGCTCCTGCTGTCTCTAGAGAGAGTTGAAAACAGTAGGTCTGGGACAGGTAGCACATCCGGTGAACAGGTCAGGGTTCCATAGCCGCAGGCAGAACAGTTTAAACTGGAGCAGCAGCACAACCAGGTGGACTGGGGACAGCAAGGAGACATCAGGCCAGGTAGTCCTGAGGCATGGTCCTAGGGCTCAGGTCCTCCGAGAGAGAAAGAATGAAAGAAAGAGAGAGAGCATACTTAAATTCACACAGGACACCGGATAAGACAGGAGAAATGCTCCAGATATAACAGACTGACCCTATCCCCCCGGCACATAAACTATTGCAGCATAAAGACTGGAGGCTGAGACAGAAGGGGTCGGGAGACACTGTGGCCCCATCCGACGATACCCCCGGATAGGGCCAGACAGGCAGGATATAACCCCACCCACTTTGCCAAAGCACAGCCCCCACACCACTAGAGGCATATCTCCAACCACCAACTTACCATCCTGAGACAAGGCAGAGTAAAGCCCACAAAGATCTCCCCCACGGCACAACCCAAGGGGGGGTAGCGCTAACCCGGACAGGAAGATCACGTCAGTGACTCAACCCACTCAAGTGATACACCCCTCCTAGGGTTGGCATGGAAGAGCACCAGTAAGCCAGTGACTCAGCCCCTGTAATAGGGTTTCAGTCAGAGAATCCCAGTAGAGAGAGGGGAACCTGCCAGGCAGAGACAGCAATGGTTGTTCATTGCTCCATTACCTTTCCATTCACATTCACTCTCCTGGGCCAGACTACACTCAATCATAAGACCTACTGAAGAGATGAGTCTTCAATAAAGACTTAAAGGTTGAGACCGAGTCTGCAATAAAGACTTAAAGGTTGAGACCGAGTCTGCATCTCTCACATGGATAGGCAGACCGTTCCTTAAAAATTTAGCTTTGTAGGAGAAACTACTGCCTCCAGCTGTTTGCTTAGAAATTCTAGGGACAATAAGGAGGCCTGCGTCTTGTGATTGTAGCGTATGTGTAGGTATGTACGGCAGGATCAAATCAGAAAAATAGGTAGCGGCAAGCAAATGTAATTCTTTGAAGGATAGCAGTAAAACCTTGATATCAGCCCTTGCTTTAGCAGGAAGCCAGTCTAGAGGCTAGCACTGGAATAATATAACATTTTTTGGTTCTAGTCAAGTTTCTAGCAGCCATGTTTAGCACTAACGGAAGTTTATTGCTTTATCCGTGTAGCCGGAAAGTAGAGCATTGCAGTAGTCTAACCTAGAATTGACAAAAGCATGGATACATTTTTCTGCATAATATCTGGACAGAAAGTTTCAGATTTTTGCCATGTTATGTAGATGGAATTAAGCGATCCTTGAAACAGTCGTGATATGTTCGTCAAAAGAGAGATCAGGGTCGAGAGTAATGCAGAAGTCCTTCACAGTTTTATTTGAGACGACAGTACAACCGTCAAGATTAATTGTCAGAATCAACAAAAGAGCTCTTTGTTTCTTGGGACCGTCAACTAGCATCTCTGTTGTGTCCGAGTTTAAAAGTAGAACATTTTTCGCCCATCCACTTCCTTATGTCCAAAACACAGGCTTCCAGGGAGGGAATTTTGGGCCTTCACCATGTTTCATCAAAATGTACAGCTGTGTGTCGTCCACATACTAGTGAAAGTTAACATTATGTTTCCGAATTACATCACCCAGAGGTAAAATATATAGTTGGGGTCTGAGCAGATTTGTTGTGATTGCAAACGTAGTAAAATGGTGGTCCGATTACGAGGAAAAACATTAAGATCCACAACATTTATTCCACAGGACAAAACTAGGTCCAGGATATGACTGTGGCAGTGAGTAGGTCCGGAGACATGATTGGAATAAACCCACTGAGTCGATGATGGCTCCGAAAGCCTTTTGGAGTGGGTCTGTGGACTTTTCCATGTGAATATTAAAGTCACCAAAACATTGAATATTATCTGCCATGACTACAAGGTCTGATAGGAATTCAGGGAACTCAGTGAGGAATGCTGTATATGGCCCAGTAGGCCTGTAAACAGAAGCTATAAAAAGTGATTGAGTAGGCTGCATAGATTTCATGACTAGAAGCTCAAAAGACGAAAACGTCTGGGGGTTTTTTGTAAATTGAAATATACTGTTGTAAATGTTAGCAGCACCTCTGCCTTTGCGGGATGCACGGGGGGATATGGTCATTAGTGTAACCAGGAGGTGAGGCCTCATTTAACACAGTAAATTCATCAGGCTTAAGCCATGTTTCAGTCAGGCCAATCACATCAATATTATGATCAGTGATTAGTTCATCGATGGTAACTGCCTTGGAAGTGAGGGATCTAACATTAAGTAGCCCTATTTTGAGATGTGAGATATCACATTCTCTTTCAATAATGTCAGGAATGGACAATGTCTTTATTCTAGTGAGATTGCTAAGGCGAACACAGCCATGTTTAGTTTTGCCCAACCTAGATCGAGGTACAGACATGGTCTCAATGGGGATAGCTGAGCTGACTACACTGACTGTGCTAGTGGCAGGCTCCACTAAGCTGGCAGGCTGGCTAACAGCCTGTTGCCTGGCCTGCACCCTATCACATTGTGAAGCTAGGGGAGTTAGAGCCCTGTCTATGTCCGTAGATAAGATGAGAGCACCCCTCCAGGTAGGATGGAGTCAGTCACTCCTCAACAGCTAGGGGAGTTAGAGCCCTGTCTATGTTCGTAAATAAGATGAGCACACATCCAGCTAGGATACAGTCCATCACTCCTCAACAGGCCAGGCTTGGTCCTGTTTGTGGGTGAGTCCCAGAAAGAGGGCCAATTATCTACATATTCTATCTTTTGGGAGGGGCAGAAAACAGTTTTCAACCAGCAATTGAATTGAGAGACTGTTGTAGAGCTCATCACTCCCCCTAACTGGGAGGGGGCCAGAGACAATTACTCAATGCCGACATCTTTCTAGCTGATTTACACGCTGAAGCTATGTTGTGCTTTGTGACCTCTGACTGTTTCATCCTAACATTGTTGGTGCCGACGTGGATAACAATCTCCCTATACTCTCTACACTCGCCAGTTTTAGCTTTAGCCAGCACCTTCTTCAGATTAGCCTTAACGTCGGTAGCCCTGCCCCCGGTTAAACAGTGTATGATCGCTGGATGATATGTCTTATGTCTAATACTACGGGTAATGGAGTCACCAATGACTAGGGTTTTCAATTTGTCAGAGCTAATGGTGGGAGGCTTCTCAGACCCCGTAATGGGAGGAGTAGAGACCAGAGAAGGCTCGGCCTCTGACTCCGATTCGTTGCTTAATGGGGAGAATCGGTTGAAAGTTTGTCGGCTGAATGAGCGACACCGGTTGAGCATTCCTACAGCATTACCTTCCAGAAGCCATGAGAACATTATCTGGCTGCTGGGACTGTGCGAGGGGATTTAAACTACTATCTGTACTTACTGGTGGCACAGACGCTGTTTCATCCTTTCCTACACTGAAATTACCCTTGCCTAACGATTGCGTCTGAAGCCGGGCTTGCAGCCCAGCTATCCTCGCCATGAGGCGATTGTTTTCCTTTATACAGCGACTGAAATTAGAAAGGAATCATGTTAATGTTACTACTTAGCGTCGACTGGTGGAGATCCTGACGAACCACGTCCAGATAAAGCATCCGGGGTGAAAAAGTAGAATGAAAGTTGAGTGAAGTTGAGTTGAATGAAGTTGAGCGAGGGAAAACTAAAAATATAAACGGTAAAAAGTAAAAAACATAAAGTTGGCAGGTAGCAATGTAAGGTTAGCAACAAACCGCACAGCAGCACTAGAATCTGAAGTCAAATGTCTACTGTTTGCTGATGATCTGGTGCTTCTGTATTCAACCAAGGGGGGCCTACAGCAGCACCTGAATATTCTGCACTGATTCTGTCAGACCTGGGCCCTGAGAGTATATCTCAGTATGACAAAAATAATGGTGTTACAAAAAAGGTCCAGTTGCCAGGACCACAAATTCTATCTAGACACCGTTGCCCTACAGCATACAAAATAATGATACCTCTGCCTATACATCAGCACCACAGGTAACTTCCACAAAGCTGTGAACGATCTGAGACACAAGGGCCTTCTACGCCATCAAAAGGAACATAAAATTCAACATACCAATTAGGATCTGGCTAAAGACACTTGAATCAGATATAGAACCCATTGCCCTTTATGTTTGTGAGGTCTGGGGTCCGCTCATCAACTAAGAATTCACAATAGGACAAACACCAAATTGAGACTGCATGCAAAATTCTGCAAAACATATCCTCAGTGTACAACGTAAAACCCCAAATAAAGCATGCAGAGCAGAATTATTCTGAGAGCCGCTAATTATCAAAATCTAGAAAAGAGACGTTCAATTCTACAACCACCTAAAAGGAAGCAATTCCCAAACTATTCATAACAAAGCCTACAGAGAGATTAACCTGAAGAAGAATCCCCTAAGCAAGCTGGTCCTGAGGCTCTGTTCACAAACACAAACAGAACCCACAGAGCCCAAGGACAGCAACACAATTGACCCAACCAAATCATGAGAAAACAAAAAAGGTCATCATTTGACACATTGGAAAGAATTAGCAAAAAAAACTGAGCAAACTAGAACTCTATTTGGCCCTTAACAGAGAGTACACAGCAAGTGACAGAATACTTGGCCACCGTGACTGACCCAATCTCAAGGAAAGCTTGGACTATGTATAGACTCAATGAGCATAGCCTTGCTATTGAGAAAGGCCGCCGTAGGCAGACCTGGCTCTCAAGAGAAGACAGGCTATGTGCACACTTCCCACAACATAAGGTGGAAACTGAGCTGCACTTCCTAACCTCTTGCCAAATGTATGACCATATTAGAGATACATATTTCACTTAGATTACACAGATTCAAAGAATTCAAAAACAAACACAATTATGATAAACTCCTATATCGATTGGGTAAAATACCACATTGTGTCATGATCATCGTTGGAAGCATACTCGGACCAAAGCGCAGTGATCTGGATTCCACATATTTATTGATGTGAAACTTAGAACAAGACAAAATAAAGAAACAACGGAACATGAAGTTCTGGAGTGCTCACAGGCAGCTACACAAAAACAAGATCCCACAATCAGAGACAATGATAAACAGCTGCCTCTGATTTGGAACCATACCAGGCCAACATAGAAATAAATAACCAAGATAGAAACACCCTCCCTATTTGCACCCCGACCTAACCAAAATAGAGAATAAAAAGGCTCTCTATGGTCAGGGCGTGACACAGGAGTACGATTTGTGACCTGTTGCCACAAGAAAAGGGCAACCAGTGAAGAACAAACACCATTGTAAATACAACCCATATTTATGTTTATTTATGTTCCCTTTTGTACTTGAACTATTTGAATATTTTATGACATTTCAAATGTCTTTATTATTTTGGAACATTTGTGAGTGTAATGTTAACTATTAATTTGTATTGTTTATTTCACTTTTGTTTATTATCTCCTTCACTTGCTTTGGCAATGTTAACATGTGTTTCCCATGCCAATGAAGCCCTTAAATTAAAATGAAATTAAATTGAATTGTATTTGAGAGAGAGAGAGAGAGAGAGAGAGAGAGAGAGAATTATTATTATTTTAGGCCTATTTATTAGGCCTTTAAATAGTCTATGCAAAAAGTGTTTTGTTTCAATTTGTTTAAAAAAAACACTTTTCAGTAGGTCCCTTCTTAAAATGGTCTTGTTGGAGCAGAACGTATATTAATTTCAAACTTTTAAATTTGTTCATATTTATTTTAAGGTTAAAAGTAGGCCTGTTGTAAAATACATAGCATTAGCCTATTGCTGTTGGGTATGCCTATGGTAAGCAATCACCTTTGCTGATAATAGCTGCAATAATAGCCTATTTAAAACTGTTTTGAAAGTTTCATTCTGTTGAGCCATTTTCATTAAATCAAATTAAGTTCCAGCTGTATTTTATGTTTTCCGCATTAAGTCCTATAGGCCTATATCCATGCAATGCCCTGATGCATTTAACGCTCAAATCTCCAACAGCTGAACCGTGAGGTAGACAATTATTGTTTTAGGAAGGTAAAAACCAATAGACTATCAAGTTTTGAATATGCTACACATTGAAACACAAGTTGTTTTTCTTTAATTTGTTATAGGCTAATTTTAATGATGCAGGCACATTGTCACGGAATTCTAGGAGTGGTGGGTGTAGAGTCAGGCTCAGAGAGCAATACTACAAATAGATGTGTTTATGCGTTTATGACTTCGGTGGAAGTCGTGACACACTTGCTACTCTTGGATTTGAAAGGGTCTCTCAGATCTGAACCAGCATGGGTCTTTTTTGGCCTGTTTTCACCGGTCCTTTTTGGAATAAGTCTAACTGTCCTCGGGTCCATTCAGAACGGGTATCCGTTTAAAATAATTATAATTTATGCATATCGGGTAGGGTTTGGAAATACACAGATACATTTCGGAACGGGTCCAACTTTTTAGATCCATGAAGACCTCTAATTTGCACACCTGGGTTGTACAATATTTGCACATTATTATTATAAAAACGTATTCAAGCTCTGTCAGGTTGGTGGCTGATCATTGCTAGACAGACATTTTTAAGACTTGCCATAGATTTTCAAGTTGATTTAAGTAAAAATTGTAACAATTTAAGTAGGCAAGTCAGTTAAGAAAAAAATCTTATTTACAATGACTGCCTACCCTGGCCAAACCCTAACGACACTGGGCCAATTTGTGAACCACCCTATGGGACTCAAAATCACTGCCAGTTGTGATACAGCCTGGATTCGGACCAGAGTCTGTAGTGACACCTCTTGCACTGAGATGCAGTGCCTTAGAACACTGTGCCACTCAGGAGCCTTCAATGTCATCTTGGTAAGAAACTCCAGTGTATGTTTGGACGTGTGTTTTAGGTTACTGTCCTGCTGAAAGGTGAATGTGTCTCCTAGTGTCTGTTGGAAAGCAGACTGAACCAGGTTTTACTCTAATATTTTAGACTGTGCTTAGCTCTATTCCTATTCATTTATCCTAAAAACTCCCTAGTCATTGCCGATGATTAGCATACCCATAACATGATGCAGCCCCCACCATGCTTGAAAATATGAAGATTGATATGTTGTGTTGGATTAGCCCCAAACATAACGCTTTGTATTCAAGACATAAAGTTCATTTCTTTGCCACATTTTTGGGGGGCAGTTTTACTTGAGTATCTTGTTGCAAACAGGATGCATATTTTAGAATATTATTTTCTGTACAAGCTTCCCTTAAACTATTTGATTTAGGTTAGTATTGTGGAGTAACTAAAATGTTGATCCATCCTCAGTTTTCTCTTATCGCAGTCATTCAACTCTGTAACTGCTTTAAAATCACTGTAGTCCTCATGGTGAAATCCCTGAGCGGTTTCCTTCCTCTCCAGCAACTAAGTTAGGAAGGATGCCTGTATCTTTGTAGTGACTGGGTGTATTGATACACCATCCAAAGTGTATTTACTAATTTCACCATGCTCAAAGGGATATTCAATGTCTGCTTCTTTTTTTCCCCCCATCTACCAATAGGCCCCCCTCTTTGTGAGGCAATGTAAAACCTCCCTGGTTTTTGTGATTGAATCTGTGTTTGAAATTCACTGCTCAACTGGGGACCTTACATATAATTGGATGTGTGGTGTACAGAGGTGAGGTAGTCATTCAAAAATCTTGTTAAACACTATTATTGTACATAGAGTCAGTCCTTGAAACTTATTATGTGACATGTTTAGCAAATGTTGTTAGGACATGAACGTATTTAGGCTTGACATAACAAAGGCATTGAATACTTAATTAATTAATTCAGGCTAGAGAATATTTTTCTCCATTTCCTGTCTGACGTGTCAGTCCAAAGTAAACTGCCTGTTACTCAGGCCCGGAAGCAAGGATATACATATAATAATTGGTACCATTGGATAGAAAACACTTTGAAGTTTGAAATGTTAAAATAATGCATAAGACCATAACACAATTGCTATGGTAGCCGAAAAACCAACTGGAAAATAATTTCTTTGGAGAGCCCGTGCTTTTTCAATGGAAATCTATGGGTCCTATGCATTTCCAGCTCCCAGATTGCAATTCATATGGCTTCCACCAGATGTCAACAGTCTTTGTTCAAGGTTTCAGGCTTGTTTCTTTCCAAACAAGGAAGAATTTTGAGTTTTGGTAGTTGGAGTCAGAGTTGGAAAAAAGTCTGTGCGAGTGCGACAAAGAGGAAGCACACTTGCTAGTTTTACTTTTCTATTGAACATAGATTTGAAGTCGGAAGTTTACATACACTTAGGTTGGAGTCATTAAAACTCATTTTTCAAACACTCCAAAAATGTTTTGTTAACAAACTATAGTTTTGGCAAGTCAGTTAAGACATCTACTATGTGCATGACACAAGTAATTTTTCCAACAATTGTTTACAGACAGATTATTTCACTGTATCACAATTCCAGTGGTTCAGAAGTTTACATACACTAAGTTGACTGTGCATTTAAACAGCTTGCAAAATTCCAGAAAATTATGTTATGCTTTAGAAGTTTCTGATAGGCAAATTGACAACATTTGAGTCAATTGGAGGTGTACCTGTGGATGTATTGCAAGGCCTACCTTCAAATTCAGTGCCTCTTTGCTTGACATCATGGGAAAATCAAAAGAAATCAGCCAATAACTAAAAAACATTGTAGACCTCCACAAGTCTAGTTCATCCTTGAAAGCAATTTCCAAACGCCTAAAGGTACCACGTTCATGTGTACAAACAGCAGTATGCAAGTATAAACACCATGGGACAAGGCAGTCGTCATACCGGCTTAGGAAGGAGATACGTTCTGTCTCCTAGAGATGAACGTACTTTTGTGCGAAAAGTGCAAATCAATCCCAGCAAACAGCAAAGGACCTTGTGAAGATGCTGGAGGAGACAGGTACAAAAGTATCTATATCCACAGTAAAACGAGTCCTCTATCGACATAACCTGAAAGGCGGCTCAGCAAGGAAGAAGCCACTGCTGCAAAACCGCTATAAAAAAACAGACTACAGTTTGCAACTGCACATGGGGACAAAGACTGTACTTTTTGGAGAAATGTCCTCTGGTCTGATGAAACAAAAATAGAACCCTTTGGCCATAATGACCATCTTTATGTTTGGAGGAAAAAGGGGGATGCTTGCACGCCGAAGAACACCATCCCAACCGTGACGCTTGAGGGTGGCAGTGTCATGTTGTGGGGGTGCTTTGCTGCAGAAGGGACTGGTGCACTTCACAATATAGATTGCATCATGAGGATGGAAAATTTAGTGGATAAATTGAAGCAACATCTCAAGACATTAGTTCGGAAGTTAAAGCTTGTCCGCAAATGGGTCTTCCAAATCGACAATGACCCCAAGCATACTTCCAAAATGGGGCAAAATGGCTTAAGGACAACAAAGTCAAGGTATTGGAGTGGCCATCACAAAGCCCTGACCTCAATCCCATAGAAATCTGTGGGCAGAACTGAAAAAGCGTGTGCGAGCAAGGAGGCTTAAAAACCTGACTCAGATACACCAGCTCTTTCAGGAGGAATGGGCCAAAATTCACCCAACTTATTGTGGGAAGCTTATGGAAGGCTACCCGAAACGTTTGACCCAAGTTACACAATTTAAAGGCAATGCTAACAAAAACTAATGGAATGTATGTAAACTTCTGACCCATTGGGAATGTGATGATAGAAATAAAAGCTGAAATTAATCATTCTCTCTACTATTATTCTGACATTTCATATTCTTAAAATACAGTGGTGATCCTTATTGGCTTCTAAGACAGGGAATTATTACTACAATTAAATGAAACACTTTAAATGTATTTGGCTAAGATGTATGTAAACTTCCAACTTCAACTGTACTTCTTTCCATGTGAAATATTATAGTTTAATTACATTTTAGGGTACCCGGGGATTGAATAGAAATGTTTTTTGACTTGTTTAGCGGTAGATGTTTGGATTCCTTTCTCTGCATGTTGAATGTGTCAGGACCCGGTTACGAACCCAGGTCTCCGGAGTGAGAAACAGTCACTTAACCAACTGAGCCACGAATAGTCGGCAGAACCCAGAAGATGAGGCAGACACAGCAGTACTTGAGACGGTGTATTTAATAAAGTAAAAAGTGAAGTTCTTCAGGAAAACATGTAACTCCACAACCTCAAAAGGAATTCCACAAGAACAAAGCAACAAACAACAAACAAAACAACTCCAAGACAAAAAGGTAAATCCACAAGGTGGAAGGTATAGCACAAAAAAGCCTCAAAAGATACTCAAAAAACAAACTAACAAGAACAAAAAACAGAATTCCACAAGAGAGTCCACCAGGAACAACAAGAGTTCACAGAGTACTAGGGCTGGGTGCTAACATACAAACACAGAGCACAGAACTGAGGAAAACAAAGGGTTTAAATACAATCAGGGGAAACGAGGCACAGGTGCAAATAATAATGGGGATCAAGGGAAAACAAAAGGTCAAAAGGCACAATGGGGGCATCTAGTGACCAAAAACCGGAACAACCCTGGCCAAATCCTGACAGAATGAGTGGATTACTCAAATCGATGGCAACTAAACTGACTTTTTGGGATATAAAGAAGGATTTTATCTAACAAAACGACCATGCATGTGGTAGCTGGGACCCTTGGAATTGCAAATCAGAGGAAGATTTTCAAAAGTAAATACATTTTATCGCTATTTGTGATTTTACGAAGCCTGTGCTCGTTGAATAATATTTTGATGTGGGGTGCCGTCCTCAAACAATCGCATGGCATGCTTTCACTGTTAAACCTATTGTAAATTGGACAATGCAGTTGGATTAATACGAATGTAAGCTTTTAACCGATATAAGACACTTGTATGTACCTATCCATCATTTTTATGATTATTTATTTGAATTGTGCGCCCTCCGATTTCACCAGAAGTTGACGACAGGTGTTCATTTGTAAACATTTCGAAAAACAGAATTCCACTTTGACATGATGGTGTATTGTTTGTAGGCCAGTGAATTAATCCATTTTAAATTCAGGCTGTCACAACAAAATGTGGAAAACGTCAATGGGTGTGAATATTTCCTGATGGTACTGCATGTTCCATATATATTTATGACAGGGGGGTTTGAGAGACAATAGACATTGTGTAGGGCACAAAGGCCTATATGTCTACATGATATAGTGCAACGGTACTAACACAATAAGAACACCTCGAACATCAAGAATCAGGCTAGCCTGCATACATCCGCACACTTGCATTGTCACTTTCTCTCCTGAAAAGCTCCTTTGTAGTTTGGCACTGCGCCAGATCCAGTCAATGGAAATACAGTAGCAACAAGGATCTTAGCCATTCGAACCACTGCCTGTTCACCCCTCAGCCATCTAGAGGGCGGAGACCGGTGCATCTAAGCTGGGACAGAGAGAATGAAAAACAGCTTCTATCTTACTGGTTAAGGCCATCAGACTATTAAATAGTCACTACTAGCCGGCATCCGCCCAGTACCCTGCCCTGAACCTTAGAACCTTAGAGACTGTTCTGCTCCTGAACAGGCAGTTAACCCACTGTTCCCAGGCTGTCATTGGAAATAAGAATATGTTCTTAACTGACTTGCCTGGTTAAATAAAGGTCAAATTAAAAAGTATTTGCCCCTTTATAATTTTCACTGCTTTTGCATGTTTTTGATACTGAATCTTACCCGATCTTCAACCAAAATGTAATATTAGATAAAGGGAACCTGAGTGAAAAAAACAACAACAATTTAATACTTATTTCATTTAATTCATAAACAAATGTGTGCAACACACAATGCCCCTATGTGAAAAAAGTGATTGACCCCTTTAACTTTAGCTGCAATGACTCCAACCAAACGCTTCCTGTAGTTGTTGATTAGTCTCTCATGTCACTGTGGAGGAATTTTGCCCCACTATTCCATGCAGAACTGCTTTAACTTATTGACATTTGTGGGTTTTCAAACATGAACTGTTCATTTAAAGTCCTGCCACCACATCTCAATTGAAATTAGGTTTGGACTTTGACTAGGCCAATCCGAAATTTCAGATTTGTTGCTTTTTAGCCAATTTCATGTAGACTTGATTGGGTGTTTTGGATCATTGTCTTGCTGCATGACCCAGGCACCCAGAGACTCCTGTAGAATTATCTGATACGTGGTTTCTTCTATTAAGGCAAGTCGTCCAGGTCCTGAGACAGCAAAGCATCCCCAAACCATCACACTACCACCACGATGCTTGACCGTTGGTATAAGGTTCTTACACCTTTGGAACACTTCCATGACATGTCACATGTGAAAACGTGTTTTTTGTAACACTTCATATGTGACATTTCACATGTGAAAATGTTTCCAAATATGCAATTCCTTGTGTTGTTGCTGTTCAGTTAAATTAAGACCCCACCTGGGATATGAACTCAAAATCTTTTGATATGAGGGACACTGATCTCTCTGCTGCAGCACAAAGTATCTATCATTACTTTAACATTACCTATAATACATCTCTGCACATAGCAAAAGAGTGCCATCTGCCCTGCTATTTTAATGATCAGTTAATCTGACTACTCTCATCATTGATTTCATTTACTTATTTAAACAATTGTAATGTTTTCTGTATATTCCTAATATTTGTTGGGCATTATATTATGTTATAATGATACTCCTCAATCAGTAAATCACTATAATAAATATATACAGTACCAGTCAAAAGTTTGGACACACCTACTCATTCCAGGGTTTTTCTTTATTTTTACTATTTTCTACATTGTAGAATAAAAGTGAAGACATCAAAACTATGAAATAACACATATGGAATCATGTACTAACTACAAAAGTGTTAAACAAATACAAATATATTTTATATGTGAGATTGTTCAAAGCAGGCACCCTTTGCCTTGATGACAGCTTTATTGTTAAAGTGTAGGTTTTCTATTCACCATTTTTCCACCTCGACGACATCCTCGTTTTCTCACACTCAGCCTAAGAACACGTGCTCCCCGTCCGACAGGTTCTCCAGTGCCTCCTGGAGAACCAGCTTTTTGTGAAAGCGGAGAAATGTGAATTCCATCGCTCCACCATCCCCTTCCTTGGTTACATCATCGCTGCAAGGAATATTCAGATGGAAGTTGAGAGCGTGGGGGATTGGCCCCAGCCTATGTCCAGTTTGCAGCTACAACGTTTCTTGGGATTTGACAACTTTTATCATCACGTTACAGCACCCTGGCTTTCCCCTGTCTGCAATCACCCTTCCCAAGGTTCTGTTCACGTGGTCCCTAGCTGCTGACCGGGTGTTCCGGGACCTTAAGCACCGCTTCACCCACAGCTCCCATATTGGTTAATCCTGACCCGTGGTGGAGGCCGATGCTTCGGATGTCGGTGTGGTGGCTGTCCTGTCCCTCCGTTCAGCCCTGGACCTCAAGTTACATCCCTGCACCTTCTTCTCCCGTTGCCTCAACGCCATGGAGAGGAATTACGATGTGGGTAATTGTGAGCTTCTCGCGGTGAAGATAGCATTAGAGGAGTGGAGGCACTGGTTGGAGGGGGAAGAACATCCGTTCATTGTGTGGATGGATCACAAGAACCTGGAATATCTCCGGCACCAACAAGTGTCTCAATTCCAGGCAATCTAGGTGTGCCCTGCTTTTCACCTGGTTTAACTTCTCCCTCTCCTACCGACCGGGATCCAAGAACTTCAAGCTGGATGTGCTTTCACGCCGATATAGCCCTGTGACTACACCCTCGGACGCCACGACCATCCATCCCACCTCGTGCCTGGCGACGACACTCAGCTGGGGAATAGGAAAGCAGGCCCGTGAGGCGCAGCGTTCCCAGCCAAACCCCGGGGAGAGGGGGGAGGGACAGATAACCGGATGTTTGTTCCTGACGCTGTCCACCCCTCGAACTTGGAGTGGCCACACTCCTCCAGGTTTACCTGCCACCCAGGCTCCCATCGGACCCTGGGCTTTGTGCAGCAATGCTTTTGGTGGCCTACCATGGTTCTGGATGTCTCCACGTTCGTCTCCACACCCACCTGCACGATCTGTGCGCAGAACAAGACTCCTTGGCAAGCTCCGGCAGGTCTCTTTCAACCACTGTCTGTTCCTCACCGTCCCTTGTCTCACATATCCCTGGACTTCGTCATGTGTCTCCCCCGTCTGATGTCCAAACTACTGCCATACTGACAGTAGTGAACCGGTTTTCCAAAGCCGCTCATTTCACTCCTTTCCCCAAGCTACCGTCTGCCGAAGAGACGGCCCAGCTCATGGTGCAGCACGTCCTCCGCATCCATGGACTCCCGGTGGACATAGTCTCCGACCGGGGTCCTCAGTTCTCGTCTCGAGTTTGGAAGGCGTTCTGCACTCTCATTTGGTCGTCGGCCAGCCTGCCCTCCGGATTCCACCCTCAGCCCAATGGCCAGTCGGCGCAAATCATTCAAGACCTGGAGACGACTCACTGCCTTGTTTCCGTCAACCCCACCACCTGGAGCCAGCAACTCATGTGGGTTGACTACGCCCGCAACACCCTCCCCTGCATTGCCACCAGGCCCCCACCTTTCGAGTGTTCCCTTGGTTATCAGCCCAAGCTCTTCGCGAAGCAAGAGGAAGAGGTCAGCATACCATTGCTCCAGATGTTTGTCCACCGCTCTCACCATACCTAGAAGAGAGCCCGGCAGCTCTTCTCAAGACCACCTCCAGGTATCGACAACAAGTGTATCGCCACAGGACCCCGGCTCCCCAGTATCGTCTCAGGAGGGTATGGCTGTCCGCCCGAGATCTGCACCTCCTGGTGGAGTCCTGCAAACTTTCCCCATTTTATTGGCCCTTTCCCCATCTCCAAGATCATTAGCCCCTCTGCTGTTCATCTTCTGTTGCCCCATACCCTCCGTATACATCTCACTTTTTTAAACCATAACCCTTCCAGCCAACCTCTCACAGCCCTTTCCCACCCATCTCCCCTGTCTCATTGACGGCCAACCGGCGTACACGGTGAGGCGCCTCCTGAAGGTTGACTGGGAGGGTTATGGCCCAGAGAGGTGCTGGGTCCCCGCTAGGGACATCCTTGACCCAGGCCTCATTGCTGAGTTCCAACTCCACCACCCCAGTCAACCAGGTATGCTCCCAGGTGGCGCCCCTAGAGGGGGGGTACTGTCACCGTCTGATCTGTTTCACCTGTCCTTGGGATTATCTCCACACCCTGCCAGGTGTCGCCCATCTTCCCCATTATCCCCAGTGTATTTATACCTGTGTTCTCTGTTTGTCTGTTGCCAGTTAATTTTGTTTTGTCAAGCCTACCAGCGTTTTACCCTTGCTCCTGTCCATCTCTATTTCCTGTTTTCTTGTTTTCCCAGTTTTGACCATTCTGCCTGCCCTGACCCTGAGCCTGCCTGCTGTTCTCTACCTTTCGGACTCTACTCTATATATGTATTACTGTATTACTGACCTCTGCCTGCCCATGACCTGTTGTTTGGACTGCCCCCTGTTTTTGCAATAAACTTTTGTTACTTCGAAACTTTCTGCATCGGGGTCTTCTCCTAAGCCTTGACATTAGTTGCCACTACAGAATGGCATCTCACTGAAATGAACTGCTCTTAAAGGCTACACTGAATCGCAATGCTGAGGTGTGTTTCCTCTTGTTTCTCCAGTCACTTTGAGTTTACTCCCTGCTCTGCTTCATGCTATCTGACCAGTGCTCTGGGATTTTCAGATTTGTCCAGTTCAAAGATGGATGTACAACCAGACAGAGACATACATATTCAGATGTAAGAAATATACAAGCACGTGCACATAATACAAATACATATGCAAATTCCCACTTAGACACACAGGCACAAGACACACAGGCACAGACAGACACACACAGACCCGCACGCACACACATTTGCACAGAGCGGCTTGTGTCAAATCCTCTGCAAAGACGCTCTAATAGCAAAGTAAATCGTCCGAGAAAAATCAATTTACAAAATTGCTTGAATTCTTGCAGGCATGTTTCATTGTCATTAAGGGATCACAGAGAGGGGAGAGGATGAAATTAATGTATCCCATTGCTTAGGGGGGCAAGTGCAAAGCGAGCACTACTGCCTCCAAGGGCATATTCATTTTACTCTCTTTCCCTGTGTCTTGTGGAAATGCTCCCCTTTTCTCTTCCTCTCCTTTTCACTCTATTAATAGTAACCCTTGAATGATGAAGGAATGTTAAGAAACTCATCTACATAAAGAGTATGGGTAGAAGCATTGGGGCAAATCCATGCCAGCATGATCCAAAAATATTGTGGGTATCTCCAATTGTTCTCTCAATTTTCACATAACTTAATTGGGAGGAAAAATGGTTGCTTTTTACAATTTTAACACTTTTTTTTAATCATGATGAATGTGGCCATTTTAGTTTTTAGACCCATGCATGATGTGTCTTGCCCCACGTTTGAAACCCGGATTATGTATTGGTACACTTATTTATTTGAGGAATTATAGCCTCATCCCAAGAGCTCAAGACATATTATTGGTCTGGTTCGCTGGTTTATGAGAAATCCCCCATACTTTGTGGGATATGCCCAACTTTGAAACACGCTTGAAATAAAGACGACCTGGAACGTGCCCAGAATTTTGTGTTGACACTGACATTATGTGACAGTGCCTCGTGAAGAATTAGGATAGACGTGGCTAGGAGAAGTGTGGAAAGGCAGGGAAGATGGCGGAAGCGGAGGTTCTGTTTAGAACTGGTGAATCATCAAGTGTAGATGAGAGTGAGAAGGAATCGATTACAGTAAGTTTCTATCCAACCATTTTATGGGAGTAAAGTACATGTTGGATAAAAAATGTCAGGACAGGCCTGATGGAAATATAAGATGTTTTCGTAAACTTTCTACATTAATTGTGCAAAAAAAAGTCTGGAGACGCTTTTATGCACAATATTGATATAATAACATCACACATGTTGTGTGGTCCTCCTACAACGACTCATCGGGAAAGCTTGCAGTTTATTAGGTTACAGATGAAATCATTTATTATGAACTTCGCAAGGTGGTGAAAGTGCAAGGTTGATGAGCTTGATGCTCCTTCACAATAAATATTGAGGGTCTTATTCTGGACATGATAATCAATGCCTGGCTACCGTTTGACAAATAAAAATAATCTTGCTATTTTGCCCATAATAATAATCTCATCATGTAGGCTATACGTGCACTAGCCAACAGCATGCAACATCAGGAGAGTTGACAATGCAAACCCATTTTATCAGCCTTCTATCTGTAACAACTCAATTTGAAGCTGGGAAAAAAATGTGAATATTGAAAAAAAAGTAAAGGAGTGGTGGAATCTAGTAAACCCAAGCCTAGTTCAGGCTATTTCTTAGTCCGAGTGAGGGCTTTGGACCGATGGAGTTACTTTTGAGATCTGTATATCATCTTGATGAAAATCATCGATGTGTTGGATGAGGTGGTAGCAGTGACAATAACAACAAGTGGACAATTTTTTTTTTTTGTGTATGTTTGCCGGAGCAGAAGGAGCGTGATTTGCAACTCAAAAAGATATAGGTTTGGAATGTGTCATTTGTGGATCTTTAAAGCAGGGTGCCTATCAAGGGGGTTATCTCTGCGGTGGCGCTAGAAGTTAATGCAAAGGATTTAACCAGTAGATGGTTGTACTTCCGGCACCGACAGAGACGGCCGCCTCGCTTCGCGTTCCTAGGAAACAATGCAGTTTTTTGTTTTTTTACATGTTATTTCTTACATTAGTACCCCAGGTCATCTTAGGTTTCATTACATACAGTCGAGAAGAACTACTGAATATAAGATCAGCGTCAACTCACCATCAGTATGACCAAGAATATGTTTTTCGCGACGCGAATCCTGTGTTCTGCCTTACAAACAGGACAACGGAATGGATCGCATGCAGCGACCCAAAAAAACGACTCCGAAAAAGAGGGAAACGCGGCGGTCTTCTGGTCAGACTCCGGAGACGACCACACCGTGCACCACTCCCTAGCATTCTTCTTGCCAATGTCCAGTCTCTAGACAACAAGAGACTGTAACGTTCTGTGCTTCACGGAAACATGGCTCAATGGAGAGACGCTATCCGAAGCGGTGCAGCCAGCTGGTTTCTCCACGCATCGCGCCGACAGAAACTAAAACCTTTCTGGTAAGAAGAGGGGCGGGGGCGTATGCCTTTTGACTAACGAGACATGGTGTGATGAAAGAAACATACAGGAACTCAAATCCTTCTGTTCACCTGATTTAGAATTCCTCACAATCAAATGTAGACCGCATTATCTTCCAAGAGAATTATCTTCGATTATAATCACAGCCGTATATATCCCCCCCCCAAGCAGACACCTCGATGGCTCTGAACGAACTTTATTTAACTCTTTGCAAACTGGAAACCATTTATCCGGAGGCTGCATTCATTGTAGCTGGGGATTTTAACAAGGCTAATCTGAAAACAAGGCTCCCTAAATTTTATCAGCATATCGATTGCGCAACCAGGGGTGGAAAAACCTTGGATCACCTTGGACCCCGCCCCCCTTTCGGAAAAGCTGACCACGAATCCATTTTGCTGATCCCTGCCTACAGACAGAAACTAAAACTAGAGGCTCCCACGCTGAGGTCTGTCCAACGCTGGTCCGACCAAGCTGACTCCACACTCCAAGACTGCTTCCAGCACGTGGACTGGAATATGTTTCGTATTGCGTCAGATAACAACATTGACGAATAAGCTGATTCGGTGTGCGAGTTCATTAGAACGTGCGTTGAAGATGTCGTTCCCATAGCAACGATTAAAACATTCCCTAACTAGAAACCGTGGATTGATGGCAGCATTCGCGTGAAACTGAAAGCGCGAACCACTGCTTTTAATCAGGGCAAGGTGTCTGGTAACATGACCGAATACAAACAGTGCAGCTATTCCCTCCGCAAGGCTATCAAACAAGCTAAGCGTCAGTACAGAGACAAAGTAGAATCTCAATTCAACGGCTCAGACACAAGAGGCATGTGGCAGGGTCTACAGTCAATCACGGACTACAAGAAGAAATCCAGCCCAGTCACGGAACAGGATGTCTTGCTCCCAGGCAGACTAAATAACTTTTTTGCCCGCTTTGAGGACAATACAGTGCCACTGACACGGCCTGCAACGAAAACATGCGGTCTCTCCTTCACTGCAGCCGAGGTGAGTAAGACATTTAAACATGTTAACCCTCGCAAGACTGCAGGCCCAGACGGCATCCCCAGCCGCGCCCTCAGAGCATGCGCAGACCAGCTGGCCGGTGTGTCCCTATACCAGTCTGCTGTTCCCACATGCTTCAAGAGGGCCACCATTGTTCCTGTTCCCAAGAAAGCTAAGGTAACTGAGCTAAACGACTACCGCCCCATAGCACTCACTTCCGTCATCATGAAGTGCTTTGAGAGACTAGTCAAGGACCATATCACCTCCACCCTACCTGACACCCTAGACCCACTCCAATTTGCTTACCGCCCAAATAGGTCCACAGACGATGCAATCTCAACCACACTGCACACTGCCCTAACCCATCTGGACAAGAGGAATACCTATGTGAGAATGCTGTTCATCGACTACAGCTCGGCATTCAACACCATAGTACCCTCCAAGCTCGTCATCAAGCTCGAGACCCTGGGTCTCGACCCCGCCCTGTGCAACTGGGTACTGGACTTCCTGATGGGCCGCCCCCAGGTGGTGAGGGTAGGTAACAACATCTCCTCCCCTCTGATCCTCAACACTGGGGCCCCACAAGGGTGTGTTCTGAGCCCTCTCCTGTACTCCCTGTTCACCCACGACTGCGTGGCCATGCACGCCTCCAACTCAATCATCAAGTTTGCGGACGACACATCAGTGGTAGGCTTGATTACCAACAACGACAAGGCAGCCCACAGGGAGGAGGTGAGGGCCCTCGGAGTGTGGTGTCAGGAAAATAACCTCACACTCAACGTCAACAAAACTAAGGAGATGATTGTGGACTTCAGGAAACAGCAGAGGGAACACCCCCCTATCCACATCGATGGAACAGTAGTGGAGAGGGTAGCAAGTTTTAAGTTCCTCGGCATACACATCACAGACAAACTGAATTGGTCCACTCACACAGACAGCATCGTGAAGAAGGCGCAGCAGCGCCTCTTCAACCCCAGGAGGCTGAAGAAATTCGGCTTGTCACCAAAAGCACTCACAAAATTCTACAGATGCACAATCGAGAGCATCCTGGCGGGCTGTATCACCGCCTGGTATGGCAACTGCTCCGCCCTCAACCGTAAGGCTCTCCAGAGGGTAGTGAGGTCTGCACAACGCATCACCGGGGGCAAACTACCTGCCCTCCAGGACACCTACACCACCCAATGTTACAGGAAGGCCATAAAGATCATCAAGGACATCAACCACCCGAGCCACTGCCTGTTCACCCCGCTATCATCCAGAAGGCGAGGTCAGTACAGGTGCATCAAAGCTGGGACCGAGAGACTGAAAAACAGCTTCTATCTCAAGGCCATCAGACATTTAAGTCATTTAGTCATTTAGCAGACGCTCTTATCAGACTGTTAAACAGCCACCACTAACATTGAGTGGCCGCTGCCAACACACTGACACTGACTCAACTCCAGCCACGTTAATAATGGGAATTGATGGGAATGATGTAAATATATCACTAGCCACTTTAAACAATGCTACTTATATAATGTTACTTACCCTACATTATTCATCTCATATGCATACGTATATACTGTACTCTATATCATCGACTGCATCCTTATGTAATACATGTATCACTAGCCACTTTAACTATGCCACTTTGTTTACATACTCATCTTATATGTATATACTGTACTTGATACCATCTACTGTATCTTGCCTATGCTGCTCTGTACCATCACTCATTCATATATCTTTATGTACATATTCTTTATCCCCTTACACTGTGTATAAGACAGTAGTTTAGGAATTGTTAGTTAGATTACTTGTTGGTTATTACTGCATTGTCGGAACTAGAAGCACAAGCATTTCGCTACACTCGCATTAACATCTGCTAACCATGTGTATGTGACAAATAAATTTGATTTGATTTTATTTAATTTTGATTTGATTTGGAATGGTTGGTGCACACAGAGGGGAAATGGGAAAGAAAAATAGGCATCATTGTGAGTGCAACTTTTACAGCAGAGATATTAGTGGTGTGGGGGCTGTGCTTTGGCAAAGTGGGTGGGGTTATATCCTTCCTGTTTGGCCCTGTCCGGGGTGTCCTCGGATGGGGCCACAGTGTCTCCTGACCCCTCCTGTCTCAGCCTCCAGTATTTATGCTGCAGTAGTTTATGTGTCGGGGGGCTAGGGTCAGTTTGTTATATCTGGAGTACTTCTCCTGTCCTATTCGCTGTCCGGTGTGAATCTAAGTGTGCGTTCTCTAATTCTCTCCTTCTCTCTTTCTTTCTCTCTCTCGGAGGACCTGAGCCCTAGGACCATGCCCCAGGACTACCTGACATGATGACTCCTTGCTGTCCCCAGTCCACCTGGCCATGCTGCTGCTCCAGTTTCAACTGGCCTGGGCCCTAGGACCATGTCCCAGGACTACCTGACATGAGGACTCCTTGCTGTCCCCAGTCCACCTGGCCATGCTCCTGCTCCAGTTTCAACTGTTCTGCCTTACTATTATTCAACCATGCTGGTCATTTATGAACATTTGAACATCTTGGCCATGTTCTGTTATAATCTCCACCCGGCACAGCCAGAAGAGGACTGGCCACCCCACATATGCTCTCTCTAATTCTCTCTTTCTTTCTCTCTCTCGGAGGACCTGAGCCCTAGGACCGTGCCCCAGGACTACCTGACATGATGACTCCTTGCTGTCCCCAGTCCACCTGGCCATGCTGCTGCTCCAGTTTCAACTGGCCTGGGCCCTAGGACCATGTCCCAGGACTACCTGACATGATGACTCCTTGCTGTCCCCAGTCCACCTGGCCATGCTGCTGCTCCAGTTTCAACTGTTCTGCCTTATTATTATTCGACCATGCTGGTCATTTATGAACATCTTGGTCATGTTCTGTTATAATCTCTACCCGGCACAGCCAGAAGAGGACTGGCCACCCCACATAGCCCGGTTCCTCTCTAGGTTTCTTCCTAGGTTTTGGCCTTTCTAGGGAGTTTTTCCTAGCCACCGTGCTTTTACACCTGCATTGTTTGCTGTTTGGGGTTTTAGGCTGGGTTTCTGTACAGCACTTTGAGATATCAGCTGATGTACGAAGGGCTATATAAATAAATTTGATTTGATTTGATGTGATATTACAAGGAATCCTATAGATGACTGTTCTGCCCTCACAGGCCCCTGAGCCTGTGTAGGGATGTGATTTGGACTATGACTGAAGTATTCAGATGGGTTTTTATGGCTAGCTAGCACAAGGTAAAACCTAAAACATCTTTTAGAATACACCAATTCTGCTAGACGATTTAGAACAAGATAATCTTTTGCAAGAGCTAGCTAAATAACTAGCTAAGTAGATCGCATATGCTGACTAGATTGATAGTTAACTTCAATAGCTAGCAAACATTTGTTGCCAGTTAGCTAGCTAATATGACAGAGTTTCCATAAAATGTGTTTAATTTAGGGGGGATGAGCACACTAACTAGCTAGCTTCTTGTCTAACCTTAGCAAACTCAGGTACATTCTCTAGCTAGGTAGCTGGCACGTTAGCTAGCTTGCATCCTTTGTCAGCACACTAACATGAATGGTTACAATTTTAAGACTAACTTACTAGCTAGCTAGCTAACTAGCTAGTTTATTAGCAAACATTGTGACTAGCTAACCCCTTTCATCTGTGGTGGCTATCCCTGTTAGCAAGTAATGTCAAGCATTTGCATTATATATTATTATTATTAGCTAGCAGTGGATAACATAACTAGCTAAGCCTAAATTGTACAAATCATGATAATGATGATAGTAGGCTGTCAACTGTATGAAAGATGGACATAAATTCATCTTCTCTCCCACAGATTCCCATAAATCTACAAAAATAAAAAAAAACAAAAATAGAGAAATTATATAAAAGCAAAACATGTAATAATAAAAGTAATAATAAATACACAGTGAGTAACGATAACTTGGCTTAAGATCTTAAGACACCTGGCTGAACAAGAAATAAATAGATGAAGCCACAGAAAGGGACAATGAGATCCTATGTTGTATTATAAATAGTTCATCTGTATTAGCTATACCAATGAGACAGATTTGAGTAGTTGCAATTAAAATAGTTTTCCCAATGTACCCTTCTATTAAGCTACATTTTGTTCTTACTATGTATTGCATGTTTATGAGGACACTATATGCTGTTAGAAATGTTTGTGACACATTAATAAAAATGGACAGAAGAGTTCCAATGTCTTTAAAGATATATTTTCATCAGCTATAAATGTTAGTAAATCACTTGCTGATGGTCAGTGGATTGCAACTTTCAAATAGTGTATCATTTGAGCAATTATAAATGTTAACTCAGTTCTGAATGTTAATATGTGTGTGAATTTAAAATAAATGTCAGTGCATTCAGAAAAGTATTCAGACCCCTTGACTTTTGCCACATTTTGTTACATTACAGCCTGATTCTAAAATAGATGGAATACTCCCCCATCAATCTACAACCATCAAACAGTTAATAAAAATGTGTTTGCACATTTATTACAAATGGAAACCAGAAATACTTTATTAACATAAGTATTCAGAGCCTTTGCTATGAGACTCAAAATTGAGTTCAGGTGCTTCCTGTTTCCATTGATCATTCTTGATTTTTCTACAACTTTATTGGAGTCCACCTGTGGTAAATTCAATTGATTGGAGAGACCTGTCTATATAAGGTCACACTGTTCACAGTTCAAGTCAGAACAAAAATCAAGGCATGAGGTCGAAGGATTTGTCCGTAGAACTCCGAGACAGGATTGTGTCGAAGCACAGATCTGGGGAAGGGAACTAAAACTTGTCTGCAGCATTGAAGGTCCCCAAGAACTCAGTGGCCTCCATCATTCTTAAATGGAAGGAGTTTGGACCCACCAAGACTCTTCCTAGAGCTGCCGCCCGGCCAAACTCGGTCATCGAGGTGACCAAGTACCCGATGGTCACTCTGACAGAGCTCCAAAGTTGCTCTGTGGAGATGGGAGAACCTTCCAGAAGGACAACCATCTCTGCAGTTCTCCACCAATCAGGCCTTTATGGTAGAGTGGCCAGACGGAAGCCACTCCTCAGTAAAAGGCACATGACAGCACGCTTGGAGTTTTCCGAAAGGAAAAGGAAGGACTCTCAGACCATGAGAAGCAATATTCTCTGGTCTGATGAAACCAAGATTGAACTCTTTGGCCTGAATGCATCGCTGTCATCAAGGCAAAGGGTGGTTAATTAGAATAATCTCAAATATAAGATATATTGTTTAACATTTGTTTGTTTACTACATGATTCCATACATGTTTTTTCATAGTTTTAATTTCTTCACTATTATTCTGCAACGTAAAAAAAAAATATCCAAAAAAAGAGAAACCCTTAAATGAGTAGGTGTGTCCAATGTTTTGACTGGTCAAGTACATTGGCAGTAGAATAGCCTTACTGAGGAGCTCAGTGACTTTCAACATGGAACCGACATAGGATTCCACCTTTCCAACAAGTCAGTTCGTCAAATCTCTGCCTGGCTAGAGCTGCCCCGGTCAACTGTAAGTGCTGTTCTTGTGCCAGTGACTGGAACGAATTGCAAAAAATCTCTGAAGCTGGAGTCTTACATCTCCCTCTCTAACTTTAAGTATCAGCTGTCAGAGCAGCTTACCGATCACTGCACCTGTACACAGCCAATCTGGAAATAGCACACCCAACTACTTCATCCTCATATCATTACTTACCGTCTTGCTCTTTTGCACCCCAGTATCTCTACTTGTGCATCATCATCTGCACATCTATCACTCCAGTATTAATGCTAAATTGTAATTATTTTCACCTCTATGGCCTATTTATTGCCTACCTCCCTGCTCTTCTACATTTGCACACACTGTACATAGATTTTAGATTTTTCTTTTTTATTGCGTTATAGACTGGACGTTTGTTTATGTGTAACTCTGTGTTGTTGATTTTTGCTTTATCTTGGCCAGGTCGCAGTTGTAAATGAGAACTTCTTTTCAACTGGCCTACCTGGTTAAATAAAGGTGCATTTTAAAATAAGAATCAGAACAAGCTCACAGAATGGGACTGTTGAGTGCTGAAACACGTAGCACTTAAAAATAGTCTGTCCTCTTTTGCAACACTCATTGCCATGTTCTAAACTGCCTCTGGATGCAAATGTAGCAAAATAACTGTTCATCGGGAGCATCATGAAATGGGTTTCCTTGGCCGACCAGCTGCACATAAGCCTAAGATCACCATGCGCAATGCCAAGTGTTGGCTGAAGTGGTATAAAGCTCACCACCATTGGACTCTGGAGCAGTGGAAACACGTTCTCTGGAGTGATCACGCTTCATCATCTGGCAGTCCGACGGACAAATCTGGGTTTGGCAGAAGCCAGGAAAACGCGACCTGCGACAATGCATAGTGCCAACTGTAAAGTTTGGTGGAGGAGGCATAATGGTCTTGGGCTGTTTTTCATGGGTCAAGACTAATCGCCCAACATCAGTGCCTGACCTCACTAATGCTCTTGTGGCGGAATGGAAGCAAGTCCCAGCAGCAATATTCCAACATCTAGTGGAAAGCCTTCCCAGAAGAGTGAAGGCTGTATAGCAGCAAAGGGGGGGGGACCAACTCCATTTTAATGCCTACGATTTTGGAATGAGATGTTCGACAAGCAGTTGTCCGCATACTATTGGTCATGTATTGTGTGACTTTGAATATATATATATACAGTACCTCTCCCATTGCCATTCCTGTTTCTTCTATAGATGTTTTAACCATGTATAGCTACGATAGTGTCATCAAAGGAATGATCTAATTGAGTTTCAGAGATAGCCGGTATATGAATGTTGTCTGATGTTAGCAAGTTTCCCATTAATAAAATTGATAATTTCTTCAAAAGTACCAGAGAGCACACTCTGGAATTGTGATGTGTTTTCAAGGGTATATTGTTCCAAACAATGTCTGTAGTTAAGCAAAATCAAAAAGGGTACTTTTGAGATATGAATAATAATATTTTTTAATGTTGAATGAATTCACATGAAATATATATTTCAGACGAATGTGCACACTATAAGGAGTATAATGACACCAAGATGTTTTCCGCGTCATGTACGGTTCACGGATCATAGGGTCTTACAGGAGGCATGTATAGGTCTAACAAGGGCCTCGTGATTTTCAACCCCAAAAATTGTGATACAAATGTTAAAGTCTTACATAAAAATCGGTGATATCAAAAATATTTTCTGGTTTTGCTGGCATGGAATCACCAAATGGTTCTCAGTAAATCAAAAGGAAATATATATTCATTCACTTCTGCTGCTGACCAGACAGTTGACCAGACATTGCCTTTGGAAAGTATTCAGACCACTTGACTTTTTCCACATTTTGTTACATTACAGCCTTATTCTAAAATAGATGAAATAGTTTTAATGACAAAGTAAAAACTTAAAAAAAAAACATTTTTGAAAATGTATTAAACATTTTAAACTGAAATATCACATTTTCATAAGTATTCAGCCCCTTCAGACCCTTCAGACTCAGTACTTTGTTGAAGCACCTTTGGGAGTGATTCTTGGGTATGACACGACAAGCATTAACAATGTTGCGGTCGTGTTGTTACCAAGCTGTGTTTTCACGTGTTGCTGCCATGCTCTGTTCTCGTCTTAGGTCTCTCTTTGTGTAGTGCTGTGGTGTCTCTCTTGTCATGATGTGTGTTTTGTTTTTATTTTGAATCTCAGCCCCCTGTTCCCACAGTAGGCCTTTTGCCTTTTGGTAGGTCGTCACAGTAAACATGAATTTGTTCTTAATTAACTGACTTCCCTAGTTAAATAAAGGTTCAATAAAATAAAATTAAATTTTAGAATGAGGCTGTAACGTAACAAAATGTGGAAAAATTCATTGTGTTATGAAGATTCAACAGCTTCAGGTAAAGACTTCCTTGGCTCTGTGCTCTGCTACGGTAACACAAAGCATCCTCAGAGTACTGACTGCAGCAGCATTACGAGGTATTGTGTATGCGCGAGTTTCTCTGCGTAGCTTTGAGAATAGTTTCACTTTTTGAAAGTGCCACCAGACATGCTGTCATTCTCATTCAAAACCCGTGCTATGGGGTTTGACACAAAACAGCTTCAAATGTATGAATTGCAGAGTTTTTATAACCATTCTAAGCAGCCATTAACTGATTTATTTTTTTTCAATTTAGATTCTTTTTCAATTTATTCGGAACTATTAAGAGAAGAAATGCAGCAACACAAACAGACCCAAGGTTGAGCAACCAACCTCCCATCCACCCACATCCACATCCACTGCCATCAAACTCATTAACTCGACATGATTTAGTACAAACCAAAAGCATGTACATATACCACCACTGACTGAAGGAGCGAAGCCTCAACTTCCTACTTCCTCTGTTTCATAACCAATGCTTAATTTAGATCTGTCTCTCTCGTTTCGCTCTGGTAATTAGCCCATGAAATACGTCAGGCTCACATGAGTGGCCAGATATTGGATTCGTCCCAAACTGCACCCTAATCACTACTTTTGGGCTCTCGTCAAATAGTAGTGCACTACAAAGGGAATAGAGTGCCATTTGGGACGAAGGCATTGTTAAGAACGACCAGTCCTTGAGCAGAACTCCTGTGAAACCATCTGTTCCTGCATGTACAGTCACTCTGCCATTGCTCAAACACCACCCTAAAGTACCACAGAGATCTACGAAGGGAGAACCACTCCAGCTTTAAACCAGTCAAAGCTCTGAGGAACACAACATGTGCTAATTATGTAACATTTTACATTTACATTTAAGTCATTTAGCAGACGCTCTTATCCAGAGTGACTTACAAATTGGTGCATTCACCTTATGACATCCAGTAGAGCAGTCACTTTACAATAGTGCATCTAAATCTTAAAGGGGGGTGAGAAGGATTACTTATCCTATCCTAGGTATTCCTTAAAGAGGTGGGGTTTCAGGTGTCTCCGGAAGGTGGTGATTGACTCCGCTGTCCTGGCGTCGTGAGGGAGTTTGTTCCACCATTGGGGGGCCAGAGCAGCGAACAGTTTTGACTGGGCTGAGCGGGAACTGTACTTCCTCAGTGGTAGGGAGGCGAGCCGGCCAGAGGTGGATGAACGCAGTGCCCTTGTTTGGGTGTAGGGCCTGATCAGAGCCTGGAGGTACTGAGGTGCCGTTCCCCTCACAGCTCCGTAGGCAAGCACCATGGTCTTGTAGCGGATGCGAGCTTCAACTGGAAGCCAGTGGAGACAGCGGAGGAGCGGGGTGACGTGAGAGAACTTGGGAAGGTTGAACACCAGACGGGCTGCGGCGTTCTGGATGAGTTGTAGGGGTTTAATGGCACAGGCAGGGAGCCCAGCCAACAGCGAGTTGCAGTAATCCAGACGGGAGATGACAAGTGCCTGGATTAGGACCTGCGCCGCTTCCTGTGTGAGGCAGGGTCGTACTCTGCGGATGTTGTAGAGCATGAACCTACAGGAACGGGCCACCGCCTTGATGTTAGTTGAGAACGACAGGGTGTTGTCCAGGATCACGCCAAGGTTCTTAGCGCTCTGGGAGGAGGACACAATGGAGTTGTCAACCGTGATGGCGAGATCATGGAACGGGCAGTCCTTCCCGGGAGGAAGAGCAGCTCCGTCTTGCCGAGGTTCAGCTTGAGGTGGTGATCCGTCATCCACACTGATATGTCTGCCAGACATGCAGAGATGTGATTCGCCACCTGGTCATCAGAAGGGGGAAAGGAGAAGATTAATTGTGTGTCGTCTGCATAGCAATGATAGGAGAGACCATGTGAGGTTATGACAGAGCCAAGTGACTTGGTGTATAGCGAGAATAGGAGAGGGCCTAGAACAGAGCCCTGGGGGACACCAGTGGTGAGAGCGCGTGGTGAGGAGACAGATTCTCGCCACGCCACCTGGTAGGAGCGACCTGTCAGGTAGGACGCAATCCAAGCGTGGGCCGCGCCGGAGATGCCCAACTCGGAGAGGGTGGAGAGGAGGATCTGATGGTTCACAGTATCGAAGGCAGCCGATAGGTCTAGAAGGATGAGAGCAGAGGAGAGAGAGTTAGCTTTAGCAGTGCGGAGCGCCTCCGTGATACAGAGAAGAGCAGTCTCAGTTGAATGACTAGTCTTGAAACCTGACTGATTTGGATCAAGAAGGTCATTCAGAGAGAGATAGCGGGAGAGCTGGCCAAGGACGGCACGTTCAAGAGTTTTGGAGAGAAAAGAAAGAAGGGATACTGGTCTGTAGTTGTTGACATCGGAGGGATCGAGTGTAGGTTTTTTCAGAAGGGGTGCAACTCTCGCTCTCTTGAAGACGGAAGGGACGTAGCCAGCGGTCAGGGATGAGTTGATGAGCGAGGTGAGGTAAGGGAGAAGGTCTCCGGAAATGGTCTGGAGAAGAGAGGAGGGGATAGGGTCAAGCGGGCAGGTTGTTGGGCGGCCGGCCGTCACAAGACGCAAGATTTCATCTGGAGAGAGAGGGGAGAAAGAGGTCAGAGCACAGGGTAGGGCAGTGTGAGCAGAACCAGCGGTGCCGTTTGACTTAGCAAACGAGGATCGGATGTCGTCGACCTTCTTTTCAAAATGGTTGACGAAGTCATCTGCAGAGAGGGAGGAGGGGGGGGGGGATTCAGGAGGGAGGAGAAGGTGGCAAAGAGCTTCCTAGGGTTAGAGGCAGATGCTTGGAATTTAGAGTGGTAGAAAATGGCTTTAGCAGCAGAGACAGAGGAGGAAAATGTAGAGAGGAGGGAGTGAAAGGATGCCAGGTCCGCAGGGAGGCGAGTTTTCCTCCATTTCCGCTCGGCTGCCCGGAGCCCTGTTCTATGAGCTCGCAATGAGTCGTCGAGCCACGGGGCGGGAGGGGAGGACCGAGCCGGCCTGGAGGATAGGGGACATAGAGAGTCAAAGGATGCAGAAAGGGAGGAGAGGAGGGTTGAGGAGGCAGAATCAGGAGATAGGTTGGAGAAGGTTTGAGCAGAGGGAAGAGGAGAGAGTAGCGGGGGAGAGAGAGCGAAGGTTGGGACGGCGCGATACCATCCGAGTAGGGGCAGTGTGGGAGGTGTTGGATGAGAGCGAGAGGGAAAAGGATACAAGGTAGTGGTCGGAGACTTGGAGGGGAGTTGCAATGAGGTTAGTGGAAGAACAGCATCTAGTAAAGATGAGGTCGAGCGTATTGCCTGCCTTGTGAGTAGGGGGGGAAGGTGAGAGGGTGAGGTCAAAAGAGGAGAGGAGTGGAAAGAAGGAGGCAGAGAGGAATGAGTCAAAGCTAGACGTGGGGAGGTTAAAGTCGCCCAGCACTGTGAGAGGTGAGCCGTCCTCAGGAAAGGAGCTTATCAAGGTATCAAGCTCATTGATGAACTCTCCGAGGGAACCTGGAGGGCGATAAATGATAAGGATGTTAAGCTTGAAAGGGCTGGTAACTGTGACAGCATGGAATTCAAAGGAGGTGATAGACAGATGGGTAAGGGAGAAAGAGAGAATGACCACTTGGGAGAGATGAGGATCCCGGTGCCACCACCCCGCTGACCAGAAGCTCTCGGGGTGTGCGAGAACACGTGGGCGGACGAAGAGAGAGCAGTAGGAGTAGCAGTGTTGTCTGTGGTGATCCATGTTTCCGTCAGTGCCAAGAAGTCGAGGGACTGGAGGGAGGCATAGGCTGAGATGAACTCTGCCTTGTTGGCCGCAGATCGGCAGTTCCAGAGGCTACCGGAGACCTGGAACTCCACGTGGGTCGTGCGCGCTGGGACCACCAGATCAGGGTGGCCGCGGCCACGCGGTGTGGAGCGTTTGTATGGTCTGTGCAGAGAGGAGAGAACAGGGATAGACAGACACATAGTTGACAGGCTACAGAAGAGGCTACGCTAATGCAAAGGAGATTGGAATGACAAGTGGACTACACGTCTCGAATGTTCAGAAAGTTAAGCTTACGTAGCAAGAATCTTATTGACTAAAATGATTAAAATGATACAGTACTGCTGAAGTAGGCTAGCTGGCAGTGGCTGCGTTGTTGACACTACACTAATCAAGTCGTTCCGTTGAGTGTAATAGTTTCTGCAGTGCTGCTATTCGGGGGCTAGCTGGCTAGCTAGCAGTGTTGTTTATGTTACGTTGCGTTAAAAGAACGACAATAGCTGGTTAGCTAACCTAGAAAATCGCTCTAGACTACACAGTAATCTTTGATACAAAGACGGCTATGTAGCTAGCTGTGTAGCTAGCTACGATCAAACAAATCAAACCGTTGTACTGTAATGAAATGAAATGAAAATGTGATACTACCTGTGAATGCGACCGGGTTGTTGAGTCCTATTCGGTAGCCGTTGGCTAGCTGTCGGCTAGCTGTTGGCTAGCTGTTGGCTAGCTAGCAGAGTCTCCTACGTTAAGGACGACAGATAGCTGGCTAGCTAACCTCGGTAAGTTAAGATAATCACTCTAAGACTACACAATTATCTTGGATACGAAGACAGCAAGACAGCTATGTAGCTCGCTAACACTACACTAATCAAGTCGTTCAGTTGAGTGTAATAGTTACTACAGTGCTGCTAATCGGTGGGCGTTTGCTATGTGGCTAGCTGCTGGGCAGTAGACTACGTTAGGACGACGAAATAGGATAATTATGCAATTATCTTTGATACAAAGACGGCTATGTAGCTAGCTAAGAAGAAATTGCTAAGATTAGACAAATCAAACCGTTGTGCTATAATGAATGTAATGTAACATTGTGTTAGGCTTTGACTGATGCTTTTTCCAGTAACATACAAACACTTGTAGTAATATCCTGCAGTCAAATTACCTTGTGGAATGTTATTAATATTTCTTTGAACGTCATTAATAAAAAATATCTCAAAACACCTACCGAAAATCTGTTTTTATGACAAACAATCTTGTTATATTTCAGTATTCTGTGATGTACACTGAACAAACATATACACTACCGTTCAAAAGTTTGGGGCCATTTAGAAATGTCCTTGTTTTTGAAAGAAAAGCAACATTTTTGTCCATCAAAATAGATCAGAAAAATAATAACCAAATCGATCAGAAATACAGTCTAGACATTGTTAATGTAATGACTATAGTAGCTGGAAACTGCAGATTTTTTATGGAATATCTACATAGGCGTACAGAGGCCCATTACCAGCAACCACCACTTCTGTGTTCCAATGGCACGTTGTGTTAGCTAATCCAAGTTAATTGTTTTAAAAGGCTAACTGATCATTAGAAAACCCTTTTGCAATTATGTTAGCACAACAGAAAACTGTTGTTCTGATTAAAGAAGCAATAAAACTGGCCTTCTTTAGACTAGTTGAGTATCTGGAGCATAAGCATTTGTGGGTTCGATTACAGGCTCAAAATAGCCAGAAACAAAGAACTTTCTTCTGAAACTCGTCAGTGTATTCTTGTTCTGAGAATTGAAGGCTATTCCATGCAAGAAATTGCCAAGAAACCAAAGATCTCGTACAACGCTGTGCACTACTCCCTTCACAGAACAGTGCAAACTGTCTCTAACCAGAATAGAAAGAAGAGTAGGAAGCCCCGGTGCACAACTGAGTAAGAGGACAAGTACATTAGAGTGTCTAGTTTGAGAAACTGACACCTCACAAGTCCTCAACTAGCAGCATCATTAAATAGTACCTGTAAAACACCAGTCTCAACATCAACAGTGAAGAGGCCACTTCGGGATGCTGGCCTTCGAGGCAGAGTTCCTCTGTCCAGAGTTTGTGTTCTTTTGCCCAACTTAATCTTTTATTTTTATTGGCCAGTCTGAGACATGACTTTTTCTTTACAACTCTGCCTAGAACTCTGCCACTGGTTTCAACTGTACCAGGCAGATAGCAGAATGTGTCTACTGTATGCGAGTGGTTTGCTGATGTCAACATTGTGAACAGTGTGCCGCATGGTGGCGGGGAGGTTATGGTATGGGCAGGCATAAGCTACGGACAATAAACACAATTGTATTTTATTTGCAAGCAATTTAAATGCACAGAGAAACCGTGAAGAGATCCTGAGGCCCATTGTCGTGCCATTCATCCGCCGCCATAACCTCATGTTTCAGCATAAAAATGTATGGCCTCATGTCACAAGAACCTATACACATTTACAGGAAGAAGAACATATCCTAGTTGCATACTCACCAGACATGTCACACATTGAGCATGTTTGGGATGCTCTGGATTGACATGTACAACAGTTCGTTCCAGCAACTTCATTAAAACAAATATATATATACTTTTACTTTTTACCCCAATTTCGTGAAATCTGATTAGTAGTTTCAGTCTTGTCCCATCGCTGCACCTCCCTGGTCTGTAGTGAAGCCTCTAGCACTGCAAAGAATTGCCTTAGACCACTGTGCCATTCGTGAGAGCTATCCAGCAACTTCGTAGAGCCATTGAAGGAGAGTGGGACAACATTCCACAGGCCACAATCAACAGCCTGATCACCTCTCGCACTGCATGAGGTTAATGGTGGTCACACCAGATACTGATACTGACTGGTTTTCTGAACCACGCCCTTACCTTTTTTTAAACTTATCTGTGACCAACTGATGCATATCTGTATTCCCAGTCATGTGAAATCCATAGATTATGGCCTAATTTATTTATTTCAATTGACTGATTTCCCTATATGAACTGTAACTCAGCTGACATATGGAATTGTTTTAAGAAGGTCATACCATGGATCATTTAGCAATTTGATTTTGAATTGTAAGACCCCTTAAGGATTCCACAAAATACATTTAAAAAATATATAAATATTGAATTTGGCCTTTGCTACTGCTTTACTACTATAGCCCAAAGAAACACATTGATTAACACATTCATGAATGACAAAAAAATACAGTAAAATAATACATTATAAGTAATGAGGTTTTGAAGTGTCTCTCCTATATCTAGGAGATCTAAGAAAACTCAGGAATGGTGCCGGAGGAGATGCCTGCCGTTTTAAGGGCTCCTAACCAATTGTGCTATTTTGTGGGGGTTTTTCGCATTGTTTGTAACTTATGTTGTCCATAATGTTTCGGCCACCATCTCATATGACCGAAAAGAGTTTCTGGATATCAGAACAGCTATCGATCACCTCGAACTGGACAAAGGTTTTTTCTTTAACGAGTCAGACACAAAGGATTTACTGCTGGTACCGAACCAGGCCCAAATCCTTGTCATTCGCGTGAAGAAGAGATGCCGATACAGGGGACGCAGGTGCCTTGTAAGAATTTGTCGCCAATACCATCTTGTCCTATTGGCCAACATGCAATAATTGGAGTATAAACTGTATGAGCTCTGTTCGAGAATATCCTACCAACGGGACATTAAAAACTCTAATATCTTATCTTTCACAGAGTCTTGGTTGAACGATGACATGGATAATATACAGTTGGCTGGGTTTTTTTCCGTGCATCGGCAAGTCAGAACTCCTACCTATAGTAAGACATGGGGTTGTGGGCTGTGTCTATTTGTCAATCACAGCTGGTGTGCGAAATCTAATATTAAGTAAATCTGTAGGTTTTGCTCATCTGAGGTAGAGTATCTCATGAAAAGCTGTAGACCACAGAGCTTTCATCTATATTTTCCGTAGCTGTCTATTTACAACCACAAACCACGGCTGGCACTCAACGAGCTGTATAAGGCTATAAGCAAACAAGAAAATGCTCTTCCAGAGTTGCTGCTAGTAACCGGGGACTTTAATCAGTGGTGTAAAGTACTTAAGTACAAAATACTTTTACTTCACTACATTCCTGAAGAAAACAATGTACGTTTTACTCCATACATTTTCCCTTACACCCAAAAGTACTCGTTACATTTTGAATGTTAAGCAGGACAGGAAAATGGTCTAATTCAGACACTTATCAAGAGAAGATGTCACGTGTGCTCCCTCTCCAGTCTCTAGGTCACCAGGCTCTCGTTATGATGCACACCTGTCACCATCGTTATGGGCACCTGCGTGTCGTCAGACTCACCTGGACTCCGTCACTTCCCTATACATGTCACTCCCTTTGGTTCCTTCCCCAGGCGTCATTGTTTCTGTTTCTTTTCTGTGTGCTGTTATTGTTTCTTGTTTTGGATTATGTTTATTTTATTAACACATTGACTCCCTGAACGTTCTTCCCGACCCACAGCGCATATCGCTACAGAACATCCCTGGTCATCCCTACTGCCTCTGATCTGGTGGACTCGCTAAACACATGCTTCATTTGTAGATGATGTCTAAGAGTTGGAGTGTGCCCCTGGCTATAAATTAATTAATTTAAACTAGAACATATGGCCGTCTGGTTTGTTTAATATAAAGAATTTGAAATAATTTATACTCATACTTTTACTTTTTTTTTAGCAATTAAATTTACTTTGGATTCTTAAGTATATTTACCAGAAAATACTTTTAGACTTTTACTCAAGTAGTATTTTACTGGGTGACTTTCACTTTTACTTGAGTCATTTTCTATTAAGGTATCTTTACTTTTACTCAAGAATGACAATTGAGTGCATTTTCCACCACTGACTAATGCAGGTAAACATAAATCCATTTTACCTAATTTCTACCAGCATGTCACATGTGCAACCAGAGGAATAACAACTCTAGACCACCTTTACTCCAGACACAAAGACGTGCACCAAGCTCTCCCTCGCCCGCCATTTGGCAGATCTAACCATAATTCTATCCTCATGATTCCTGCTTACAAGCAAAAACTAAAGCAGGAAGTATCAGTGACTTGCTAAATACGGAAGTAGTCAGATGACACAGATGCTAAGCTACATGACTGTTTTGCCAGCACAGACTGGAATAAGTACATCAAAAACGTTGTCCCCACAGTGATCGTACGTACCCCAACCAGAAGCCTTGGATTACAGGCAACATTCTCACTGAGCTAAAGGCTAGAGCAGCTTTCAAGGAGTAGGGCTCTACCCCGGATGCTTATAAGAAATCCCGCTATGCCCTCCGACGAAGCATCAAACAGGCAAAGCGTCAGTACCGGACTAAGATGAAATCCTATTACACCGGCTCCAACGCTAATCGGCTGTGGCAGGGCTTGTAAACAATTACGGACTACAAAGGGAAGCCCAACGGCGAGCTGACCAGTGACACGAGCCTAACAGATGAGCTAAATGACTTCTAAGCGTGCTTCGAGGCAAGCAACATTGAAGCGTGCATGAGAGCACCAGCTGTTCTGGAAGAGTGTGTGATCACCCTTTTCGTAGCCGATGTGAATAACACCTTTAAACAGGTCAACATTCACAAGGCCGCGGGGCCAGTGTCACGTTGGTATAAATGGATCTGGAGACAGGCGCAGGAATGCGCAATATGGGTTGTTATTTCACCAAATTACGGCGTGCCGTGTCAGGGCACGGGGACGAATACCAAACAAACACGTAACAAGACACATGGTTGAACCCCCAACAAAAGTGTGTGAATTTGAATAAATAACACACGCACACATTGATTAACACATGGGACAGGACCTGTAATCACCTGCACAATCCACATTGGCACGAAAGCCAAAACACACAGCACAGGTACTCACACGCACCAACGGACATAGTAACAATAATGGACAGCCCAATGGAAACCAAAGGGAACACTTATACATGTACTAATCAGTTGGAATAGGGGACAGATGTGCATAATGACAGCCAGACGGATTACCAAGACGTGTACTCCGAGCATTCACTGACTAACTGGCAAGTGTCTTCACTGACATTTTCAACCTGTCCTTGACTTAATCTGTAATACCTACATGTGTCAAGCAGAAAGCCATAGTCCCTGCACAGATTATTATCAGACTCAAGTTACAATTGCTGGTAAACCCTCAAATGCATGTAGTTTTCAAATGCAGGTAGCCTAGTGCTTAGAGCGTTGGACTTGTAACCGTAAAGGTTGCAAGATCAAATCCCCAAGCTGACAAGGTAAAAATCTGTTATTCTGCCCCTGAACAAGGCAGAACAAAGCACTGTTCCTAGTCTGTCATTGAAAATAAGATTTTTTTAATTTATTTTACCTTTATTTAACTAGGCAAGTCAGTTAAGAACAAATTCTTATTTCAATGGCGGCCTAGGAACAGTGGGTTAGCTGTCTTGTTCAGGGGCAGAACATCAGCTTTTATGCATAAAAAAAAAAAAAACTTTTTACCTTGTCAGCTCAGGGATTCGATCTTGCAACTCTAACCACTAGGCTACCTGCCTAAAATAAGAATTTGTACTTAACTGACTTACCTAGTTAAATAAAGGTTCAACAAAAATGTAATAAAACTTGACTTTTTCAGCAGAGCAAATCTTTTCAACTACACCCCCCCCAAACTAAAAAATCACAGCATCCCCACCCCCAAACCTCTTCCTTTGGCTATGTCTAGCTTCAACTAGCTTAAATTGACGCAGCGGGTTTTTTTTAACAGCTGAAGCAAGTCACACAATTGTCCTTCATGGAAATTGAATGGCCTCTTCGCCTCTTCCTCTCTGCTGAAACTAGTGAGCGAAACAGTGCCCCTCTTTCTTACTATATGTAGCCCATGTATGTGATGCTGTCTGGCCAGAAAAGGTATGACATGCAATACTCCTTTTGTCCAGACAGCATCAGACACATGGTCTACACATAAGGAGAGAGAGGGGCGTTGTTCCGCTCAATCAGATGCCTTATCTCAGATTGATGCGTCTTTCTGTCGGCGAGCATCTTCTTCAAATAAATGATCAATATTTCAATATTTTATTTGGAAGGGCAAGGAGGTATGGTAAGGTGGGCCAGGCCCCCTAGGGCCCGCCCATAATGCCGGCCCTGGTAAATACATGTATAGATGACTGATGTGTGCACTGTTGCTATGGGTCTTCATTAATATATGTTTGTACTTGTCTGTGGGTGCTTGTGTGGGTGTAAGTAAATGCATGTGTATGAGTGTGTATTCCTGTGTGAACATACTGTATGTGTGTCTTCACTGTGTGCGTGTACATGTGTGCATCGTCTGCCTGTGTGCATTGCATGTGTGCGTGCTATGCGTGTGCATGCGTACGTGTGTGCATGCATCCATGACTGTGCTACTCTGATTATGATTGATTCTAGATGCACTGACTCTATGGCCTGTAGCCCCTTACTTGGTGATCACACAGAAGTTAGCCCACCTAGCGCTAACAAGTCCCTGGCTAATAACTAGCTCCCTAGGGGAACATACAGCAATGAGAGCTGAGGGCAGAGAGGCATGGAGGCGAGCCACATCAATCTGCAGAGGGAGGTAGAGCAGTGAGGGGAGGGTGAGCTGTGTTTGAAGGTTACAGACAAACTGTATTGTAGTCTACTCCCCAAAGTGTCTCAAGGTCAATGCCAACCCCTGAGGATTCGCTCTCTGAGAGAGTAGAGGAGAAAAGAACAGGATGACAGTGACAAAATGGATCAACCCACACCTTCTGTTTTACAATAACAAAGACAAAAGGGTGTAGTTCTCTAGATCGTTTGTTGGAAAATAATTTGGGTTCAGTTTTAAGGGTACAGTTTTGGGCCTCAATTATCCCAAACGAGGACAATGATCATTTTGCAATTTAGGTAAAGTACAAACAGATTTTGGTCTGGCATTGTGGATCACCAGCTCTGCTCTGAACTAGGTGTCATTGCCTATGCAGTACACAGATTGTGTTTTCTATGGAGATTGATACCTGGGGTGGTTATACTGTATGTCCCCCTTCAGGCTGTTACAGTACAATTCTGGGTGTTTGTGGGTGTACACGTGTGGGAGAGTATTTCCGATTGTAAATCAAACTGAGAATGTGTGCTTGCGCGCGTGTGTGTGCGTGTGTGGTTGTGTATGAAACCCCTGTGTCAGGCTTGTTTGCATGATGGACTACTCACACAAACATGTACTGGCTGTTATTGATTACATTACTATTCAGTTTCTCTTTTAATTTGTTGCGTCTCCTGAGCAGTGAAAGGCAAGGACGTTTAAACTATTCTCACTCAACATCTATTCAACTTGATCCCATTTACATGAAATCCATGGTTTGAAACGATCCATTGAAAATAGCCTTGACACAGATCTACATTTAATTAGAAGACGAGGATGGTACAATATAGAATCTATGAAAATGAGTAATATATTGTGCTACTAATGCTCTGTTCTTGGCCCACACACACACACACACACACACACACACACACACACACACACACACACACACACACACACACACACACACACACAAATGCACACACACACATGCATATGTAATGACACGTGTACACACGCACAAGCACACACCACATACACACACCGTGTACAATCAATAACTCAAGCAGGACCAGTGACTCGCTCAATACGGAAGAGGTTTCTGTAGCACAGACTGGAATATGTTCCGTGATTCATCCGTTAACATTGAGGAGTTCACCAACTTCATTAATAAGTGCATCGACAACGTCGTATCCACAGTGACTGTAAGTAGGGCTGTGTTGGTCACGAAATTTCGTCAGCCGGTGACTGTCAAGCAAATAACTGACGGTCTCACGGTAATTGGCCGTTAATTAACACAAACAAATGTAACATTTCCTGGCTTCCACACATAGCCTACAAGCATTTTTAACAGTCTAATAATTCCAAGTCATTTAGTCTACACTTTCACAATACATGTGTTATTTATTTTAGACAGGTCTAAAGAAGCATGATATGAAGAAAATGCAGTCTATTTCAGAAGAAGAGAATAGCATACTCTGAGTTGTCCTTATGTTAGGTCCTGATCTAGCTATGCCTAATGGCTGTGGGCTACACTAGTTCATTTAGCAGACTAGATTTGCTTATAATTCCATAGCATTATTTTATATTATTTTATTGTATGAAGAATACAATTGTACAAAGCTGAATAAAATAGCGAATCAATATTTTATCCAAACCATTTTAGAGAGTGCGCACATTCGGCTATTTTGTGTTAGGCGGTTAAGTAAATGCTTTACTTAGTTATTCATCAAACGTAGTTGTTCTACAAACGTTGGGCTATATGTTTTGATTTTGAATTCATTGTAAGGCTGCATGATGAGACTCTAATGATGATTTAATGATGATTTGAAAAAAGTAACTTGTAAGTCATGAGCTCTGCTTTTTTTTGCGCAGGCTGTACACACTCCAATAGTCTCTCATTCACAATTTGACAAGCACTTGACAATGCCTTGAATTTCGCGGCGGCATCCCCTTTGTGGCCGTAATGCACACAAAAAAATCCATGTTTTTTTGTGGCCTGGAGTGTTGCATTGTGCCCTTCTCCCTGAGTGTGCTGCGCAATCCGAAGCATCTCTCACTCGCTGCTTCTGTCAGTTTCTCACAGGCTACAAGTGAAGACAGACACATCGGGGGCGCAACTGTGCGCATCCTCATCCAATTCCGAGGTGCATATTGAAGATATTGGAAGAACTCTCCACATTTACTTTTCGTCAGCTAACAAGATGAGTAGGCCTAACAAACATCAAAAGCACAAGCCTATGTCAATCTACTATCCCCATAGTACAAAACAGCATCAGAGCTTGGAGAAGCCTAATTACCGTGACTAAACGGTCATGTGGAATTTGACTACCTTCGTGACTCGTGACTGCCGGTGTGGCTGTAACTGTACGTACATAACCCAACCAGAAGTCATTGATTACAGGCAACCTCCCCGCTGAGCTAAAGGCTAGAGCTGCCGCTTTCAAGGAGCGGGACATTAATGACCAAAAGTATGTGGACACCTGCTCGTCAAACATATCTTTCCAAAATCATGGGCATTAATATGGAGTTGGATGCCCTTTTGCTGCTATAACAGCCTCCACTCTTCTGGGAAGGCTTTCCAGTAGATGTTGGGACATTGCTGCGGAGACTTGCTTCAGTCACAAGACCATTAGTAAGGTCGGGCACTGATTTTGGTCGATTAGGCTTGGCTTGCAGTCAGCGTTCCAATTCATCCCAAAGGTGTTCAATGGGGTTGAGATCAGGGCTCTGTGCAGGCCAGTCAAGTTCTTCGACACCGATCTCGACAAACCATTTAAGGGGCTTAGCCCGAACCATGAAAAACAGCCCCGGACCATTATTCTTCCTCCACCAAACTTTACATTTGGCACTATGCATTGGGGCAGGTAGCGTTCTCCTGGCATCCGCCAAACCCAGATTTGTCCATCGGACTGCCAGATAGTGAAGCATGATTCACTACAGAGAACACTGCTCCACTGCTCCACTGAGTCCAAAGGCTGTGAGCTTTACACCACAGGCCATTCTACTGCCAATATTTGTATATGGAGATTGCCTGGCTGTGTGCTCAATTGTATACACCTGTCATCAAAATAAACGAATTTGAAGGGGTGTCCACATACTTTTGTATGTAGTGTACCTCTGACCCGGTCTGTAATATCAACTTGTTTCAAGCAGACCACCATAGTCCCTGTGCCCAAGTACGCCAAGGTAACCTGCCTGAATGACTATCGCCTTGTAGCACTCACATCTATAGCCATGAAATGCTTTGAAAGGCTGGTCATAGCTCACATCAACACCATCATCCCAGACACCCTGGAGCCACTTCAATTCACATACCGCCCCAACAGATCTACAGATGACGCAATCTCTATTGCACTCAACAATGCCCTGCACTCAGCAATGCCCTCACCCACCTGGACAAAAGGAAAGAACCACACCATAGTTCCCTCCATGCTTATCGCCAAGCTCAATTATCTTGTACCCCTGGACATCTACTCGGTACTGGTACTCCCTGTATATAACCATGTTACTTTTACTTCCTATTGTTGTTAGGTATTTACTGTTTATTTATTCATCTTGTCTCCATTTCTCTCTATATAGTTTATCATCTTATCTCTGCATTGTTGGAAAGGACCCGTACGTACGTTACTATACACCTGTTGTTTAACAAGCATGTAGCGTATAACATTTTATTTTGTTTTATTTTGATCCAAATAAATCAGAAAACAGATGAAATTCCCTGGCAATGGTTTATGCATTTGACATATCTATTATTGTGATTTGAGTTATGATTTAACTTCCTGTGACTTGCCTGAGAGCCGACAGTGAGGCTTTATATCATTAGTAAAAACACAACAAATCCAGTCCTGCAGTTGTCTCCCTAGGGAATGCTTGACATCAATTTCTGTCCGTCTGTCTAGTTAGTGTTGCTCATTGTAAAAATAACCCAAACCCCTGGTCTCCCTAAAGGACACATCAGCATCTGTGTTGTGGAGATACTGTACATAGAGAAGATTATCGAAAACATCCGATATATCCCTGTGGAAAGGACTGAAAAGGAGCTTGTTTGCCTGGGTTCTTCAATTTGAGTCACTTAGTTTTACTTTTGAGCAAATAAAAACAATGTTTCGAATTGTCCCATATTTCCCATATTTGTCCATTCAGCAGATTGAAAGGTTTCCATGGTGACCTTCTCTATTTAATGGCGGCATAATGAGATGATCTTTCTGACATTTGTGGTATTGGACCCAGCCAGCTCATATATCCACATATACCGCCTTATCTAATGTTTAATTCATTACGTATGATGATGTATGGAAAGAGGACTGTGGACACCAAATCATATTTAGAATGCCAATGACGATCTCGCCTGGTCATAAAAATAAGAGGCATTTTTCCATTTCCAACCTTTAAAGAAACCTGATGTATGGCCAAGGAAGAGTCTGCAAAGTAAACATAAATATCAGTGGGATGAATACCTTATGAGGGATTGGTATACAGTGCCTTGAGAAAGTATTCACACCCCTTTAACTTGTTCTACATTTTCTTGTGTTACAGCCTGAATTTATGGCAAGCCTAAATAAGCTCAGGATTAAAAATGTGCTTACCAAGTCATATAATAAGTTGCATGGTCTCACTCTGTGTGCAATAATAACATGATAACATGATTTTTTAATGACTACCTCATCTTTGTACCCCACACATACCATTATCTGTAAGGTCCCTCAGTCGAGCAGTGATCTAAAAAATAAAACATTGCATATCCCTTTGAGCATGGTGACGTTATTAATTACACGTTGGATAGTATATCAATACACCCAGTCACTACAAAGATAGGCGTCATTTCTAACTCAGTTGCCGGAGAGGAAAGAAACCACTCAGGCATTTCACCATGAGGCCAATGGTGACTTTAAAACAGTTACAGAGTTAAATTGCTGTGATAGGAGAAAACTAAGGATAGATCATTGTAGTTACTTCACAATACAAACCTAATCGACAGAGTGAAAAGAAGGAAGCATGTACAGAAAAGAAAATCTAAAACATGCATCCTATTTGCAACGAACTAAAGTAATACTGCAAAAAATGTGGCAAAACAATTCACTTTTTTCCTGAATACCTAGTGTTATGTTTGAGGGAAATCCAACACAACACATTACTATGGGTATGCTTGTAATTGTTAAGGACTGGGGAGTTTTTCAAAGAAATGTAATGGAGTTAAGCACAGGAATTCCTGGTTCTGTCTGTTTTCCACCAGACACTGGGAGATAAATTGTCCTTTAATTGGACAATAACTTAAAACACAAGGCCAAATCTATGCTGGAGTTGCTTACCAATAAAATCAAATCAAATCAAATCAAATGTGATTTGTCACATACACATGGTTAGCAGATGTTAATGCGAGTGTAGCGAAATGCTTGTGCTTCTAGTTCCGACAATGCAGTAATAACCAACAAGTAATCTAACTAACAATTCCAAAACGACTGTCTTATACACAGTGTAAGGGGATAAAGAATATGTACATAAGGATATATGAATGAGTGTTGGTACAGAGCAGCATAGGCAAGATACAGTAGATGGTATCGAGTACAGTATATACATATGAGATGAGTATGTAAACAAAGTGGCATAGTTAAAGTGGCTAGTGATACATGTATTACATAAGGATGCAGTCGATGATATAGAGTACAGTATATACGTATGAATATGAGATTAATAATGTAGGGTAAGTAACATTATATAAGGTAGCATTGTTTAAAGTGGCTAGTGATATATTTACATCATTTCCCATCAATTCCCATTATTAAAGTGGCTGGAGTTGAATCAGTGTCAGTGTCAGGCAGCAGCCACTCAATGTTAGTGGTGTCTGTTTAACAGTCTGATGGCCTTGAGATAGAAGCTGTTTTTCAGTCTCTCGGTCCCAGCTTTGATGCACCTGTACTAACCTCGCCTTCTGGATGATAGCAGGGTGAACAGGCAGTGGCTCGGGTGGTTGATGTCCTTGATGATCTTTATGGCCTTCCTGTAACATCGGGTGGTGTAGGTGTCCTGGAGGGCAGATAGTTTGCCCCCGGTGATGCGTTGTGCAGACCTCACTACCCTCTGGAGAGCCTTACGGTTGAGGGCGGAGCAGTTGCCGTACCAGGCGGTGATACAGCCCGCCAGGATGCTCTCGATTGTGCATCTGTAGAAGTCTGTGAGTGCTTTTGGTGACAAGCCAAATTTCTTCAGCCTCCCGAGGTTGAAGAGGCGCTGCTGCGCCTTCTTCACGATGCTGTCTGTGTGAGTGGACCAATTCAGTTTGTCTGTGATGTGTATGCCGAGGAACTTAAAACTTGCTACCCTCTTCACTACTGTTCCATCGATGTGGATAGGGGGGTGTTCCCTCTGCTGTTTCCTGAAGTCCACAATCATATCCTTAGTTTTGTTGACGTTGAGTGTGAGGTTATTTTCCTGACACCACACTCCGAGGGCCCTCACCTCCTCCCTGTAGGCCATCTCTACGTTGTTGGTAATCAAGCCTACCACTGTTGTGTCGTCCGCAAACTTGATGATTGAGTTGGAGGCGTGCGTGGCCACACAGTCGTGGGTGAACAGGGAGTACAGGAGAGGGCTCAGAAAGCACCCTTGTGGGGCCCCAGTGTTGAGGATCAGCGGGGAGGAGATGTTGTTGCCTACCCTCACCACCTGGGGGCGGCCCGTCAGGAAGTCCAGTACCAAGTTGCACAGGGCGGGGTCAAGACCCAGGGTCTCGAGCTTGATGACGAGCTTGGAGGGTACTATGGTGTTGAATGCCGAGCTGTAGTCGATGAACAGCATTCTCACATAGGTATTCCTCTTGTCCAGATGGGTTAGGGCAGTGTGCAGTGTGGTTGAGATTGCATCGTCTGTGGACCTATTTGGGCGGTAAGCAAATTGGAGTGGGTCTAAGGTGTCCGGTAGGGTGGAGGTGATATGGTCCTTGACTAGTCTCTCAAAGCACTTCATGATGACGGAAGTGAGTGCTACGGGGCGGTAGTCGTTTAGCTCAGTTACCTTAGCTTTCTTGGGAACAGGAACAATGGTGGCCCTCTTGAAGCATGTGGGAACAGCAGACTGGTATAGGGATTGATTGAATATGTCCGTAAACACATCGGCCAGCTGGTCTGCGCATGCTCTGAGGGCGCGGCTGGGGATGCCGTCTGGGCCTGCAGCCTTGCGAGGGTTAACACATTTAAATGTCTTACTAACCTCGGCTGCAGTGAAGGAGAGACCGCATGTTTTCGTTGCAGGCCGTGTCAGTGGCACTGTATTGACCTCAAAGTGGGCAAAAAAGTTATTTAGTCTGCCTGGGAGCAAGACCTCCTGGTCCGTGACTGGGCTGGATTTCTTCTTGTAGTCCGTGATTGACTGTAGACCCTGCCACATGCCTCTTGTGTCTGAGCCGTTGAATTGAGATTCTACTTTGTCTCTGTACTGACGCTTAGCTTGTTTGATAGCCTTGAGGAGGGAATAGCTGCACTGTTTGTATTCGGTCATGTTACCAGACACCTTGCCCTGATTAAAAGCAGTGGTTCGTGCTTTCAGTTTCACGCGAATGCTGCCATCAAACCACGGTTTCTGGTTAGGGAATGTTTTAATCGTTGCTATGGGAACGACATCTTCCAGTGAGCCATGTTTCCGTGAAGCAAAGAACGTTACAGTCTCTGATGTCCCTCTGGAATGCTACCCTTGCTCAGATTTCATCAACCTTGTTGTCAAGAGACTGGACATTGGCAAGAAGAATGCTAGGGAGTGGTGCACGATGTGCCCGCCTCCGGAGTCTGACCAGAGGACCGCCTCGTTTCACTCTTTTTCGGAGTCGTTTTTTTGGGTCGCTGCATGGGATCCATTCCGTTGTCCTGTTTGAAAGGCAGAACACAGGATCCGTGTCGCGAAAAACATATTCTTGGTCGTACTGGTGGTGAGTTGACGCTGATCTTATATTCAGTAGTTCTTCTCGACTGTATGTAATGAAACATAAGATGACCTGGGGTACTAATGTAAGAAATAACACGTAAAAAATCAAAAAACTGCATAGTTTCCTAGGAACGCGAAGCGAGGCGGCCATCTCTGTCGGCGCCGGAAGTACTTAATTAAGACGGTGAACGTTCCTAATTGGCCGAGTTACAGTTTTGACTTAAATCTGCTTGAAAATATACGACAAGACCTGAAAATGCTTGTCTAGCGATGATCAACACCCTATTTGACGCAGAATTTTGAAAAGACAATGGGCAAAGGATGCACAATCCAGGTGTGGAAAGCTCTTAGAGACTTAACTAGAAAGACTCACAGCCGTAATAGCTGCCAAAGGTATATATATATATTTTAGATGTGCTTCTTTACACATTTTCACTTTATCCGCAGTGTGTGTAAATGAGTATAGAAAAAAAATCTAGTTTTATTAAAACAAAATGTGAATGAAAACGCTTTCTGAAGGCACTGTAACTGAGAGACGCACCCATATGTCTGCTATATGTCTACCATTGCCTGTGTCCGTCCAATGTCAATCGATAACTGGAGTATGTACACTTATGCTCGTCAAGATCTACCTTTGTCTTCTTCTCTACGTCTATTCTCTGTGTTGCTGGAGAGACACTCGCACACAGGAAAGGTATTAGCTATCGAAGCCTCAAATCCAAGCCCGGCTCTTTTTTTGTTGTTGCATTAATGAGTGGAATACGGGAGAGGGCTAACAATCATTAGTGATGCTAATGTTCATTGATTTATGCGCAGAAGCAGCGTTGGCGGTGAACCTGGACGTTACACTGATGCAACGCATGGATTAATTACCTGCTGCCTCTCTGACAACCTGTCAGACAACATGTCAGCATACAACAACACACAGTCCATTTGGGGGGTAATCACACAGGGCTGGTTAGCAGTCAGTCACACATGGAGACACACATCCACTACCACACAGGTACTTATTGCGAAGGTTTTCTGCTGACGAGAAAATGAAAAGTTAGAGGATTTGAAAAACAGAGGATAATGGGAGAATGCAATGCGGAGTGGATGGATAGGAAGAGAGGAGGAAGAGGGGGGAAACTGCCATAGCCAATGAGGATTGTCATAGAAATGCTACAGCTCCGTTAACACCATGTGATGCTGTGCTGTAACATGGTCTAGCCGTGACATGGCTTATTTATGAGGGCTTGTGGGAAATCTGTGGGCAAATGATGTGAAAGAGCCCAAGAGGCCAGGGTGCCACAGACAGAGAAGAAGAACACATATGCTGGATCTAAATAACTTCCTCTCGGTCTTTCTCTTGACCTCCTCTGTTGCTCTCTCTATCTCGCTCTCTCTAGCTTTCTCTAAAGATTGGGGAATGTCTAGCTTCTGGCACCAGATCTTTACCAGTCATTTCCCTTCCCTACCCTTCATCTCTGTCTCATTTATTCAACTAATTTCCAATTCAAATGGAGTACTATCAACAAGAAAACGATTGTGCTGTTTGGACAAAACTCTTATCTGCAGTATATCATTTCTGCTGCAAACAACAACAAGCTTAAACAATAACGGTGCATTAGCGATGCGTCTCTATGTAAAGTTCTTTCCCGGCAAGCTTTAGAGAGAACCCATGACAATGATGTCAAGAGCTCTTTAGACACTTGTGTCCCATTACACACAGTAGAGAAAAGCTAGGAGGGCCTTTTAAGTGCTCACTAGTTAAATAAGGCATGAAGTTAACCAGGCATGTGAGCGTCCAATGATGTTTTGCACACGCTTCCTCAAAATCACACGATCCAGCTAGAGATTCCAATGGTTTCTAAGCCAAGCATAGTAGACACAAAAACCGTGACCTCAAACATGTCACATTCATGCTCTGACCTGCTGTATGTCAATTAAAGTGTTGTTTTTAATCAAAACAATGGTTTTGTGTACATACCTCTCATTAGGCATAGCCATTGGAATCACCTTGCCATGCAAGAAACGGGCTGTTCAAAGTTGTGTTGTGTCTCACAATATTCAGAAGGGTTGAATACTGCCTGACATGTATTGAAATGACATATCATGGACACAATCAATTGTCTGCTTCCGTAGGTATGAATCTCCGTGTCTGTGTCTCCGTGTCTGTGTCTCCGTGTCTGTGTCTCCGTGTCTGTGGATCGGAGCACAAGCCTTCTCATCGGGCCTTTGACGGTACTTCTGAAAAAGGAGATGTTACTCTTAAAAGCCTGATGATCAAACATACTGCCTACACTCACTTAACTAAGTAGATGCAGCCCACACACACACACACGCACACACACACACACACACACGCACCCACACACACATGCATACTAATACCTTGGGTAAAAGAGGTAGGGGGAGGGATAGAGGGGGAGGGGGGGGGGGTGTCAGTGACGTTTAGAAGCGACGGACAACGAGGTGATTATCTCTATTGTTTCACAAAGCAATTGATGGAAGAGGCTCTACAAAGCTTACACACACACACACGTGTGCACACACAAACACAGTTGGAAAGATTTCCAAAGCACACTGTACATTGCCACTGACTCTCCCCGTCTCCTATGTTGCGAAGAAGAGCATTGACGCTTGATAGTAAGAGTTAGTGAGAGCAGGAGGACATGCTTTCACCAGAAGTGTTGCAGACCAAGACAAGACAGAAGGAGGCCGAGAGAGAGGAACAATAATAACAGCAATAGCAACTGGACCAAAGGTCCATGTCTAATACACACACCTACGCGCGCACACACACACAACAACCTATACTTACGCACATTCACACAGACATTGTGATGGTTTAGCTCTGCCTGTTTCAGACATAACAGTTCTGCCTGTGAGGTTGTTTAAGTTGTTTTTCTGCCTGTCTTAGATTATGATTTTAGCTCTGTGATGGTAGTTCTGCCTGTCTTAGATTATGATGTTAGCTCTGTGATGGAAGTTCTGCCTGTCTTGACTATGATGTTAGCGCTGTTATGGTAGTTTGGCAATGCAAACACCATGCTCTACCAATTTAGCTTCAGAGGACCAGGTTGTTTCAGGTTGTAATGGTAAATATGAATGTTTCAGTGTTTCAGTTTGGGATGTTATCTCTGCCTGTTTCAGTGTTTCAAGTTGTAATGGTAACTCCGCCTATTCCAGTGTTTCAGGCTGGGATGTTAGCTCTGCCTGTTTCAGTGTTTTATGTTGTCATATTAGTGCTGCCTGTGGTTCTGTGTGGCTCAGCTGGTAGAGGATGAGTCTTTCAATGCCAGGATTGTGGGTTCAATTCCCAGCGGTGGCCCAGTATTAGAAAATGCATGTTTTCCCAACTGTAAATCCCCTTGGATAAGAGTGTCTCATGGAAATGCAAAAATGCAATAGTCTGTGGAGATTAGACAAATTATGGCAGCACTTTTAAAGCATATGGACCTGATTAAACCCTGGTAAATGAATCAGGCCTGACACAAATACACCCTATCTTTCTTTCTTTCACTCTCCTCACCATTCTTATTCTCTCCTTCCACATCTCTCACATTCCTGGAGTTAGTGTGCTCCCTAGTGTTCTCTCTGTCTTTGTTTGGGGAGAGGTTGGCTATTGTACACATACACATGTTCCCTTGCGAAAAAAATGTACATGAATAATTCACATTCCCTGTTTCTGCAAGATTATTTTCCTGCTGTAGGAGACTGGCTCAAATTAAGATCCGACATCTGTACATTGATGAATGCGCACAGCCACTGATGAGCAGAGCGGGTGGTCTGAAAAGTTTCCTCGTAGACCTACTGTATCTGGGTGTATACAAGAATACAAATGGATGAGAGTTACATCAGTACAGGAAATGACACAATGCAGCGATTTGAAAAGCAGTCCAACGTAAACGCAGCACGGTGCAAACACATGCAGAGTAGCAAACGCATATGTGTCGCATGAGTGTAAACGTGCGTGTTACGCAACAGCCAACTAATTGACAAAAAAAGGACACATAAAGCTGCCAAACAATCCAAAGCATTCAACATTCATATGAAACACTTATAAACATGAAAACAGTGCACTCCCCACATGTATGTGCGTGTGCGTACACTCAGACACACGGCACTCAACATCAGCTGTGCTAGATGAGTGTGTGTCGTATTGCTCTCACCTACCCTTCAGATTCACAGCTGCACTTGTGTTGAAAAGTGTTCTGTCATCGAGGCTCTTTTATTGGACAGCTGCTGGAACTAGGTCCTATGTGGTCCAATCTATTGGCTTTTTACTATACGCCGTGTGTGTTTTTAGGTCCAACACTTGCAGGGCTTATATGGGATAAGGGAAGTACAGTGTAGCATATCAGTTGCTGAAGGCCGACGAAAATGCATGTAATGTGCCCCAGAACCCTATTGTTAATGTAAAGTGATAGGCCCTGCCAGCAGCCACTGCAGAGTAGCCTACATATCTCGACAACTTTTATGAAGTGACAGTCATTTGGATGCCTGCTCTGCTCTGCTCTCCCCAGGACTCATCCTTTCTAATTAAATGTTGACCTTTCCATAAATTCACACCTATTTCCCAGACGGAGACATGGGAGGAAGTACTCTTTAATAAATTCAATTGAAAGTTTGAAGGTTGTAATTGAACGAGTGCCGGGAGCGGAGTAGAGAAATGATAGGATATTCATTTTTACACTGATACCCTAAGAGAAAACGTGACATGAGCATGTAACGACACCTTGTGAGTCGTGATTCGGAGACAACTTGCTTATCTTCCCAAAATAACGCACGCACACGCACGCACGTGCACGCACGCACGCGCGCGCGCACACACACACACACACACACACACACACACACACACACACACACACACACACACACACACACACACACACACACACACACACACACACACACACACACACACACACACACACACACAGAAGAGCAAGGAGATAGAGAGATGGAAGATGGAGAGAGAAAGGGAGAGAGATGGGAGAGGGAAGAAGGAAGGGGCCTCTTGTCTCCTAGAAAGAGGTTATAGGGGAACATTTGATTAGTAATTACCTCTAGGTTTGTCAGTCGTATTTTGATGCTGATTGGCTTCCTAGAGTCTCTGCTGGGGGAAAAGTATTGTGGGTATTTGACCCCTGGTGACCTCTAGGTGAGCCCTACTGACCCTTGATGGGCCCCACATACATCAGTCATGCAATCCATCCTTGTCAAGTAGCAGATGCCATTTCCTGTTGCCCCCTACCACCACAACCATTGGCCTGGATCAACCACACACACACACACACACACACACACACACACACACACACACACACACACACACACACACACACACACACACACACACACACACACACACACACACACACACACACACAAACACACATATTGGTATGCATACATGCACGCACCAGCACATATGCGCGCGCACACACACACACACACATGCTTAACAGCTGTTTTAAAGGCAAATCTAATTGCCATAACCAGCCGGTCTCCATAATGCAATAGTAACTGAATCATGGAAATCCTTACTGATGGGGAGCTAATGCTATCACCCAGACCCTTGAGATGGCCAGAGTGTGAATTAAAAAGGAATATCCCATTATGCGGTGTTAGTAATTGGTTAATGTGTGAAGAGAAAGACTGAGAGGAGAGAGAGGAGAGGATTGAGAGTGCCGGTGGCTTTTAACCCTTAGCATTCCAAAAGATGGATCCTCACAAGGTCTCTCATCTCTTTACTCCTGCCTGCAAATAATAGCAATGTCAAGGAAAGCTCCAAATATTAGGGCAAAATTCACTCATGTAAAAAATGGCTTTGCCCCACATCAATTTCTACTTGTTAGTTATGTTGTTCTATGCTGATCGTCGTTCAGTTCGAACAGCAGCAGCTGCTACCGGTCCTTCAACCAGGAGAGACACACAACACACAACTCAAGAGAAATTGCCCTGTGTTTGTTATTGTCCAAACCACTAAAAGAGAAACTAGAACAAAAATAATGACAGCGTTTTAGCAATATATCAAAGAGAGAAATAATGTTTTTTCTCCCCATACTCAACCGTCAGTGACCTGTGGATGAGAGCGGCTGGTAATTACTGCTTGCAATGTGGAGGCCAACAGAAAGACTAATGTTCCTGCGATGACAAATACATATGGGAAACTGTACTCTCTGCAGCACACACATGCGTGTACACACACGCACACACACACAAAAACACATGCTCGAACACGTCCACACACACACATTTGTATCTGTACACATCTGTCCTTGATATGAAACATCAAAAACCCCTGCAGAGTGTTTTAAATCATTCTCATTGTTACTTAAATGACTGTGACTCTTTTGAGTTCTACATTTTTCACAAGTCAATAGCTAAAGATGAGCAAGTGGAGGGGGTCAGAGGCGGTTATATGCACACGATAAATGTATCCAAAACGCATTCCCTGTTGACAGGCAGAGAGAGGCAGGCAGAGGCATGTAACTAACGGCAGCCTGGGTCCGCTCCTAATTGCGATGTCTGTTAGTGTTTCCGCCGTCCCTCAACCTCTGCTCCATTCATCACAACAGAACAGAACTGGGAGAATGGGATGGAGAGAGAGAGAGAGAGAGAGAGAGAGCGAGAGAGACGAGGAGAGAAAGAAAAGAGAGAGTGTGTGTAATGGAGGGAACACAGCAGAGTCGGTTAACAGAGCTGTGCTCGTGTATTAACTCAGATAGAAAGCCACGGATGAGGCCTACAGAGAAAGAGATACTGTGGAACAGATCCATCCTTATCACTAGGCTTGGTGTGTGGAAGAGGAGCTGATGCGAGAGGAAAGGGGATATGATTCATGGGTCCTCCTTGGCTTCCGAAAAGCGGATCCGTTCTTTTTCTGGGGACGTGGAGGGGACGTATGTATGCAAAGGTTGTAAGTGGAAGACCGTGCTGGGGGCGGAGATAGGGCTGGGTTTTAAGTCCCACCAGATGGCGATGAATTTTCATTTGAGGAAATGAATAGTTTGTATATGAAATAGGTGAGTAATGAGGTCTGTTTGACGGGAGTGGTAATTGAAGCGGTCACATCCGTTTCAATAAACATTAGCCGTTTAATTGGCGAAAGAGGCCGGAGCGATAAATAAACCAATTTATCACCGCTTTACATGGCCGACTGTGTGTGTGTGTGAGTGTGTATGCCACTGGGTTAGCGTTGTCAACATTTGTTTCTCATTTCCAATCCAGACAGGTCATGAAGTGGTGAGCAATTCCACGCTAAAAGAATTACGCTGAGACTCTTTTCACTTAAAATGCCAAACAAAAATGCCAAACAAAAAAAACATTAACGTTTCACAAACCATACAACTCTATGCACAAGGACTGCTTTTAACAATTTACACTGGACATTTTACAAAAACACATTTCATGGAAGAGCTGTGCAGATTCACAGTTGACCTCAGTAGAGTACAGCACAGAACAGTAAAGTATAGTTCAGAACAGTAAAGTTCAGTACAGTACATGATAGTGTACTCAAATCTAGTGTGCTTTACTGTGTACTGTACTGAACTCTACTCCACTCTATTCTACTGTACAGTACAGCACAGGATTGTACTGTACTGAACTCTACTCCACTCTATTCTACTGTACAGTACAGCACAGGATTGTACTGTACTGAACTCTACTCCACTCTATTCTACTGTACAGTACAGCACAGGATTGTACTGTCCTGAATTCCACTTACCTTTTCTTTAATGTACTGAACTACGCTCTACTTTTCTTTACTGTCCTGTGCCCTACTCTTCTGTGCTCTAATGTACTGTACTGTAAATCCGTGTGAAACATAGACGTCTATGATTGGTTCAGATTTGCCGGACCAGAAAACGACATCTGTGGATGTTGAAATCAAGGGCAGACCAAATTTGAACTACTTTTCAACCTCTGGTTACAGTAAATGGAACGAGAGGGTCTCCTGGGTAGGTGTGAGTAAGAGGCCGGGAAGGTGACATTAATTAGAGAAAGAGGGAGAGAACGAGAGGGAGTAAGTGAAAGGATGCCCAGACTTAAAACACTTCTGCTTTGACCAACAGAAGACAGAAAGAGAAAGAAGTTATAAGCTGAATATAACAACAGTATGCCAGTGGAAGGGAGAACAGTGGCAGGTGACTCAACTGTGGTTTGTGACTATTATGATTATGATTATGACTATTATTATTAGTTTTAATCACTAAATAAATCATAAACCAAATTGATATCAGTCAAACACTAAAACTAATTGATAGGTCTCTGTTTACGTGTTACTTCTGTGAAATTTCATTATCCTCCCTCCTCATGAGGGAGAGAAATTAGAAAATATCTGAAAGATATGTGGGTTTTTGGTAACAGAATTTCAAAGTGCAAGCCAATGTTTCTTAAACTTATAGAAGGCAGAAAATGTTTTCTTAATCTAAATAAAGTGTTGATATTAGTTGCCAGGGCTCTCTACAAAATGTGTATGTTTTGATGTATTTCTCATACCCTTTGAGACTTTGTCTGGCAAATGTTTTCTAAGACACCATTTTCTATCTGTTGGACAAAAAATCTAAACCTTTGCTTATTCCTAATTTTTAAGATAAAAAAATTGTTGAAAAATATATATATATAGACTCTTAGCTTTCATTTGACACCCAATTTGACATGATGCTATGAAATTCACGTTGGTACTCCTTTTACATTGAAATGTACCTGCATTTCCAACACAACACTGAAAATGTCTGTCTTAATCACAACATCCTCACTAGTAGAAAGGATATGAGGTCAAACTCTCTCCTCTCTCTCTCTCTCTCTCTCTCTCTCTCTCTCTCTCTCTCCCTCTATCTCCCCGCCCTTTCTACCCTCCCTTTCTACCCTCTCTGTCCCTCTGTCTACCTTTCCCTCTCCCTCAGTTATGAGGCCAAATATTCTCCTGCTCTTTCTCCCTCTCCCTATGCTTCCCTGAGACGTTCAAATAAAAATGTCACCCAGTACAAAGGTTAGCCGTTAGCACTTTAGCTGTGCCAGCCAGCCTGAGCAACACTGGCAGGTAATGCATACGGAGTTGCGTGTGCGTGCGATGGAGAGCACCGCGTGTTTACAATCACTAGCTTGATTTATTAGCGCTAGCTCTAGCGTCCTCAGCACATTCGTTATCCTGCTCCCAATTTGAAAAGCTAATTTGTTACACGTTAATGACTTGTTGATAACAGCCTCTGTACAGTCAGTCCACGCCAAAATACTGTCATGATGGTGGGGTTCAGGGTCCACTGCCAAATTCTAGAGAAGTTACTGTATCGGGGCCTTTGAAAATCACAATGGCTTGCTTATCATAAGTTTGTAGAACTACAGTAGTGTATGAGTCATGTGCATTTTAATGGTCTGAGAATTTTGGGGGGTTTCGGGCCTTTGCAGAGTGAAATGGTATTGTTCAAAGAAATATCAATTGCAGCATTCTATTCTCAAGTCGTATATTAGGCCTGATATGTTCTGTTTCCACAAATAATGTCTGTTCCCATAGGGGATTAAAGAACACATCCTTTGTTTTTCAAAGACGATGACTGGAATAAGTCAACCGAAGTGGAGGAACCGATCAATGATGCATAATCAGCAGAGATGTCACAGGGATGATCAGAGTAATCAATGTTCCTCTTGTCATCCTCAGAGTTTCTAGTGATGATGTCTATTCTTCATATGGTTGTTATCGGGTAGGCACTGAATGGGGAATCAGTGATCTCGTCAGGCCTTTGTTAGCTTGGGGATGAAAAGGGCTTTGGGCATTGCGACTAGAGAAAATCTCCTGTAAATATAGATGGAGGATAATCGCTCTCTCTCTCTCTCTCTCTCTCTCATCATCATCTCTCACATTGTCAGGTGCGAGATATAATGGCAGAGGCATGAGGATGGCGGAGAATGAGACACATCCCAACCCATGCTTTTTGGGGGGTTCATATAGAGTACCACCAATCATTTAGTCAGTTACAGAGCACAGGGTTGAACCTCTTGGAGCGGACGTGATGCTGTGGGGAATAGTCCCAACACGCCCCCTAATAAAAGACCACCTAACACCTTCATGTCTCCATCCTGTTCGCTATCTAACAGTTGGTTAAAGGGCTTTTCGCCTCGACAAGGGATTTAGGAAAGGATGTCAGGCCCGACCCGTACATCTCCTAAGCTGTGGAACAGAAACAATGACAAGCTTGTCAAACTTGGTTTCCATTCTCAGAAATGACGTGGACACACCAAGGTTCGCCACAAGGGCAGCGGTGATGGTACAGCACCATGAAGTACCACCAAAACTACCACAATCATTTTACTCATTTGCTGTAACAAGATGAGAGGGCCCCAGGTTTCTAGGTCAATCACGTAATGTTACCTGTCAAAAGTATTTAGTGATTAACCTTTAGCATTAACCCAAGGTTCACTCCAACACGATAACAATGAGACAAATGTAATGCCAAGTGTAGCAACCAATTTAGGATAGGATAGGATGAACCTTAATCTCCCCAAGGGGAAAACCGTCTTAGACACATGGCACTGCTGTATATAAAATAGACACTGTACAGTGCGTTACACACTCAACATAATACATATATAATATATAATACATATATTGCGTGTTACCCTATAGTGTCTGTTTGAGGGGAATAAGAACCCTACAGCATCTGCCTGATGGGAGGAACTAATACTTGGAATGGAGTACATGGGAGGGATCTGAAATCGTTTTCTGCACTTCTCTGGTAACTGTCTGTTCAAAAACTACTGCCTCACATCCATAACCTTCTTGGCAGTTTTTATCATACTGTGCTCATTTCTCTGTGCTCATTTCAAATTAATTATTCATTCTCGGTTAGGAACATTCAGTGCTCCTGTTTTAGGTGAGTGCTCTTTGAAAGATTAAAGCCAAAGCTTTTTAATTAACTTCCATCCCGTTATCAGAGTTACCGAATCAACGTCTAGCTGTCACTACAGTCTTCAACAAATGTTACACTGTTTCCCCGTAGCTGAATCACCTGACATCATTCCAGACATATTTAGACATTATTTTGGACAGATTTCACATTTTTATGCAATAAGCATTTCCTTTAAAAATATTGATATATTTTGGCCTCACCGTAGCAATTTCTTTCTGACTGATGATGCTGTTGAAATGTAAGCAAAGTGTACCAATGACCACACACACCACACACACACACACAGTCTGCCTGAAGTTTGGGCTCCCGGATGTTGCTTACTGTCAGTGCCAGTTTCTTAATACTCACCATAAATCATTTGCTAATGCTGGCAGAAACCTCCACGGCTGAAACTGCTGCATTATTTACCCCAATGGCTTTTACAAATTAGTCAGGGAGGGGGAGACTGACTGTAAATGTGGTGTTTGGGGACATGTCACTCGACACTCAGTACCCCTACCTCAGCGGAACTGGGAACAGAACAGGCAAGTCCATGGCAGGTAGAGACAGAGACGGAGATGGAAACAGGAAGGTCGCAACCATTTGATTGCGTTGTGTTTCGGTATACTTTGTCCTAAATCGGCGCCACATGTTTGTTAGAAGACGCTTTGTTATCTCAAAGTGTCCCATGTCCCCCGGGACAGACGACAAAAAGCGGTTCGCTTGAGACCTGCGTCTAAATGTCCCGTGTCAAACGTCCCCCCGTGCTTTCATAAGAGACACAAAGACAAACAAAGCGTCTTTTAATTGAAGCTCTTTTAGGTATCTCTTTTTTTTAGGCTTTTTAGGCTAACAAGATATTAGACACGTATGATGTTGACACACACACGCACACATCATTTGTGCATACACCCTCCCACGTAGTCACACCCTCTAACCATAATCATCTATCAGAAATATTCAGATTTCCAAACAAATCCATCATCATCGTTTATTGCTGTTCTCTGTGAAGCTGTTCTCCTTTACATGCAACCCATCACCCCCATCATTTCTCCCTCTAATCCTTTCATTTTCATGCATGTCCACATCAGGCTTGGCCACATTAAACCAATGATTAATGATGTATTGATTATGGTCCTTTCAACCACTGAGGGAAGGTGCTGAGTTGACAGTGTACTTCCCTTATCTAGGCCGCCCAGCTTGCCAAAAAAGGATATATATATTCCTCAGGGGGAGGAAAACGTGGGAAAACCTGACTTGAACACATTCAAGGTTCTAAAACATTTGTATCCTTTTCACTTGGTGACTGAGCCTCGCCTGCATAACTTTGTACATCAAAGGCATAACTCGCAATCAGTTTTGCCATCTGTCTTTCTTACTGCGTGTTGATATGATCACACCTTTGGAAAAGCTCAACTAATGTCAGTTTGTGTTCAGCTGCATTTCACATTTTCACAGTTGGAGTTTTCCGATTGCCAGCTTGCTCCTTTCACCACTCCCACCCAGCAGCAGGCCTTCCCGTCCATCCACCCATCAACCCCTGCTCTCCAATCCTCTCTCTCTGGCATTTAGGAGAGTGCATTTTTAGAAAGCAGAGTAAATTGCTTCTATTGAAATAACATTTCCCTCTAATGTTCAATTTTTAGGGTAGATTGGTATTGTCTGCAGCAGGAAGATGGTGAAAACTCATCTGGGTCTACTCTCTCTCTTTCACTGACCTTATGCCTCTCTCTCCCTCTGTCTCTCTATCTGGGTCTACTCTCTCTCTTTCACTGACCTTCCGCCTCTCTCTCCCTCTGTCTCTCTATCTGCTTCTCTCTCTCTCTCTCTGTCTCTCTCTCACTCTCTATCTGCCTCTCTCTATCTGCCTTTCTCTATCTGTCTCTCTCTCGCTCTATCTGCCTCTCTCTATCTAATTCAATTCAATTCAAGGGGCTTTATTGGCATGGGAAACATGTGTTAACATTGCCAAAGCAAGTGAGGTAGATAATATACAAATGTATATATCTCTATCTGTCTCTCTCTATCTCTCTATCTTCCTCTCTCTCTCTATCTGACTCTCTCTATATTTCTCTCTAGGTGCCTCTCTCTCTTTCTCTATCTGCGACGGTCTCTCTCTTTCTATCTGCCTCTCTCTACCTGCTTCTCTCTCTATCTGCCCCTCTCTTTCTCTATCTGCCCCTCTCTTTCTCTTTCTGCCTCTCTCTATCTGCCTCACTCTATCTATCTATCTTCCTCTCAATTCTGCATTGGCATCATGTGTTAACTGCCCAAGTGAGGAAGATAATATATATCTCATCTCTCTATCTGCCTCCCTTTCTCTCTTTCTCTTTCTGCCTCTCTCTATCTGCCTCTATCTATCTCTCTATCTTCCTCTCAATTCAATTAAATTCAATCTAAATTCAAGGGCTTTATCTGCCTATGGGAATCATGTGTCTGACTATTGCCTATCAATGAGGAAGATAATATATATCTCCTCTCTCTCTCTATCTGCCTATCTCTCTCTCTTTTCTACCTATCTATCTGCCTATCTATCTGTCACTCTCTCTGCCTATCTGCCTATCTATCTGCTTCTCTCTCTATCTCTCTCTCTGCTATCTCTCTCTCTCTGCCTATCTATCTGCCTATCTCTCTGCCTCTCTCTCTCTCTTGCTCTATCTATCTGCCTATCTCTCTGCCTATCTCTCTGCACCTCTCTATGCCTCTCTCTCTGCCTTTCTCTCTGGCTCTCTTTCTCTCTCTCTCTATCTGCCTCTCTCTCTCTGCCCTCTCTCTCTCTCTCTGGCTCTCTCTCTGTCTCTCTCTCTGCCTCTTTCTCTGCTCTCTCTCTCTCTCTCTCTCTCTCTCTCTCTCTCTCTCTCTCTCTCTCTCTCTCTCTCAATTCAATTCAATTCAAGGGGCTGTATTGGCATGGGAAACATGTGTTAACATTGCCAAAGCAAGTGAGGTAGATAATACACAAAAGTGAAATAAACAATAAAAATTAACAGGAAATATTACACATACAGAAGTTTCAAAACAATAAAGACATTACAAATGTCATACTATAAATATACACAAATGGTACAATGTACAAATGGTTAAACTACACAAGGGAAAATAAGTAAGCATAAATATGGGTTGTATTTACAATGGTGTTTGTTCTTCACTGGTTGCCCTTTTCTTGTGGCAACAGGTCACAAATCTTGCTGCTATGATGGCACACTGTGGAATTTCACCCAGTAGATATGGGAGTTAATCAAAATTGGATTTGTTTTCAAATTCTTTGTGGCTCTGTGTAATCTGAGGGAAATATGTGTCTCTCTCTGCCTCTCTGCCTCTCTCTCTATCTCTTTCTCTCTCTGCTCTCTCTCTCTCTCTCTCTCTCTCTCTCTCTCTCTCTCTCTCTGCCTCTCTCTCTCTGCCTCTCTGCCTCTCTCCCTCTCTGCCTCTCTCCCTCTCTGCCTCTCTCTCTCTCTGCCTCTCTGCCTCTCTCTTTGGCAGCTACACTGTATATACAAGCATTTCTGGACACACCTTCAAATGAATGTATTCTACAATTTCAGCCACACCCGATGCTGACAGGTGTACACAATTTTGAACACAGCCATGCAATCTCCATAGACAAACATTGGCAGTAGAATGGTCTTACTGAAGAGATCCGTTTCTTTCAACGTGACACTGTCATCCAACCAGTCAGTTTCTCACATTTCTGCCCTGCTAGAGCTGCCCTAGTCAACTTTACAGGCTGTTATTCTGAAGAGGAAATGCCTAGGAGCAACAATGGCTCACCCTCAAAGTGGCAGGCCACACAAGCTCACAGAACGGGACCGCCGAGTGCTGAAGCGTGTAGTGCAGAAAAATCATCTGTCCTCTGTTGTAACACACTACCGAGTTCCACTATTCATTGGGAACTTCATGAAATGGGTTTCCATGGCAGAGAAGCCATACACAAGCCTAAGATCACCATGTGCAATGCCAAGAATTGGCTGGAGTGGTGTAAAGTTTGCTGTCATTGAACTCTGGAGCAGTGGAAACATGTTTACTGGAGTGCTGATTATTCTTCACCATATGGCAGTCCAAAGGATGAATCTGGGTTTGGTACCTGCCCCAATGCATAGTTCCAACTTTAAAGTTTGGTGGAGGAGGAATAATGGTCTGGGGCTGTTTTTCATAGTTCAGGCTAGGCCCCTTAATTCCAGTGAAGGGAAATATTAATGCTACAGCATACAATGACGTTCTAGATTATTCTGTGCTTCCAACTTTGCGGCAACAGTTTGGGGAAGGCACATTCCTGTTTCAGCATGACAATTCCCCTGTGCACAAAGTGTGGGCCATACAAAAATTGTTTGTTGAGATTGGTGTGGAAGAAATTGACTGGCCTGTACAGAGCCCTGACATCAACCCCATCAAACACCATTGGGATGAATTGTAAAACCGAATGCGAGCCAGGCCTAATCGTCCAACATCAGTGCCCACCTCACTAATGCTCTTGTGGCTTAACGGACCAAGTCCCCTCAGCAAAGTTCCAAAATCTAGTGGAAAGCCTTCCCAGAAGAGTGGAGTTATAACAGCAAAGGGGGGGACCAACTCCATATTAATTCCCATGATTTTGGAATGAGATGATCGACGAGCAGGTGTCCACATACTTTTGGTCAGGTAGCGTATCTTTCCTTGTCCTCCTTTTACTTATTCTCTTTCTTTGAATGTGAACTTTTTTGTACTCTGTTGCTCTCCATCTAGCTTTCATTCTCACACTCTCCTCCTCTTCCCTCTCTCCATATCCCATGTCTCTGTCCCACTTCCTTTCCCTTTCCCCTTATCTCAGATCCCACTCAGCCTGTCAGATAAGCATCATTTTAGAGAGCCTCTTAAACCGACCCTCTTTCTCATTACCTGACAGAAATGGCTTTGGTGTCCATTTGCAGTGTGATTGATCATATAGTCCCTGCATAAAACGCTTGATTCATATCTTCCTCTTCGTGGATACAAGGGGTAGTAGTGGAGAATTTCCCATTGAATTTACACTGAATGACCTCGGCATTGAGGTGTGGCTCAACACTTTGACCCTTACAAAGATATGCTATTTCTTCCTGTGGTGAATAGTGACACTGAAACATCGAATGTGAATTATAGCCACAATGTGCAATACAAATTGAAAGCTGTGACCTACAAGAAGCTGCACAGTGTGTGTCCGAGGGCCATAATACAAGTTATGGGGCACAGAAAGGAGAAAGAGGAGGAGGCGGGACGAGGAAGGAGAGAAGGATGTGATGGCTGAGCGAAAGGAGAAAGAGGAAGAAGAGAAGGAGGGAGGCAGTTTTTTGGAAGATGGCAAGACGCTCACCACTCCACTACTCCCCTCAACCCTCCCCTCCCTCCTAGTGTTAGCCATGTCCTCTCGATGCCCTGCCCCTCCTGAACTAAAGCTGTTACTCCTGTAAGATCCCCCAAAATATACTATTATGGAAGGCTGCACTGAGTCAGTACGGCGTCACAACGCCCAGCCCTGGACCTGTTGGAGGAAAAATGAAGTTAAAAAAAATACGTAAGCCTGTGTCCCTCTCCTACAGGCTGTCAGGTTCAGTCAGCAACGAGGGGTTGTGAGAGAAAGAGAGAGCGGTGGAGGGGGGGTGGGGGCAATAGAGAGAGGGATAGAAAAAGATACAGAGTTCTGGAGCCCAAGCTGTCATTCAAGGACAACAGACTACTGATGGTTTAACAGTGAGCCTCCATCGAGCTGAACATCAATATATTGGAAACACAGACACACCATCCCCTCCAACTGTGTGTGTGTGTGTGTGTGTGTGTGTGTGTGTGTGTGTGTGTGTGTGTGTGTGTGTGTGTGTGTGTGTGTGTGTGTGTGTGCGTGTGCGTGTGCGTGTGCGTGTGCGTCTGTGCGTCTGTGCGTCTGTGTGTCTGTGTGTGTGTCTGTGTGTCTGTGTGTGTCTGTGTGCATGCCTGTGAGCGTGCAAGCGTAGTGCTCGAGACACCGGAGAGTTGCATCAACGCGGGATGCCCTGATGTTGACCACTTAACCCGTACTGGGGAGAGACGAGTCACAAGTGTTTACCGTAACCCTCGTCTAACCTCTGAGTGTCTAGGGCTCCAGGGTAGACAGGGAATGGAGGGGATGGAGATGAGGAAGATGGAGAGACGAGGCTGTGTTAAAGGCGTATTAGCTCTCCCTCATCTTCTCCGCTGCTTCCCTGAACAGCCTGTAGACAGGCTTCAAAGCACAATGGCATCATGTAATCTGATGAATATTTTAAGCGCCAGTCAAGAAGTATACAATATGGCCCAACCACATAAAGAGGCGAGGGAAAGACGAGACAAAGGGAAAGTAAATGTCACGTGTGTGGAGCTGAAGGAGATGAGTTGATATGCTCCTTCAGGAAGGACAGCGAGTATTGAGCATGACAGAGAGCGCACACTCAAGATTTTGATCGTCATCTGTGTAGGCTTATTTTGTGGAGGAAAAGTCTAAAAAGGCGATTTTAACAATTTCCTTGAGCTTTGAGGTTTGTTGCGTCAATAAAGGGTGCACTCCATCCGTCTATGGCTACTGTGGGCTTAGTTTTACGGACTCACTCACGTGAGGTACAGGTCGAGTCTCAGAAACGTTCTCCCGTAGATAAGGAAGTACGAATGATATCCGCCCCGAAGCTATGTCTGTTGATTCTACTGTACCTGGCTTATAGTTGCCTATCCAGTCCTAACCAGTGCATAACAAACACAAACGTTTACCCAAACAACGAGAAGAACAGCAAAGTGGTCTGCCATTGAAGCATGAGCTGTTTATTTGTTTGAGAGAGGGGTTATCAGACCACCACCACAGCCAGTCCAACCACCCAGGCCTGCACTAGGGCCATCCGTCTGCCTGTGTGTTTGCCACGCTCTGTCTCCCAGCATAAATAAATACATCAGCCATAATAAATCAACCATGGCCAGGCCAGGCTTGGCTGGGTAAAGAAAAACACAGAACAAACCCACAGGGTTGCTGAAACCACTGCATTACCTCTTCGAACCCACTCTCTCTCTCTCTTTACTTTTGTCTTTGTCTCTCTTTCTGCACCCCCCTCCCCCCCACACACACACACACACACACTCACACACACAACCCCATACACCACAAACCGTCGCTGTTGTTTTGTCAACATAGTAAGTGAAATAGCACAGTGTCTGGAAGAAAAGAAACCCACAATGCCATCATTTTCCCCGTAGGATATCTGTGGGGATGGGTTCTTCTTCCATGGGTGGCCACACAAAGTCGCTTTGTATGCTTGTTATGTTCATGCTGTGTATAGGATGGCATTGTAGGCCCAAACCAAGAGGATAGAAGAGGATGATGTTTTGGACAGGAGAATAGACATAGGTCTATTTCATAAGTCTCTTTAAAAAATTTAAAAATTAAGGTCGATTCAAGTTATTGTGAGTTGGCCAATGCGTGGAGAGTTTTGTGTTTTGGATAATACTTTCAATTTCAAAACAAAGAAAATCAATAAACTTATTAACTGGGTAGTTATGACAAAACACTGACTTGTCTGAAGTGATCAATAGATAATCATAAATAAATCATAAATGAAAACACTGCTTCAGCAGTACACCAAGGGCATAATACAAACTCTGAACCACAACTCATCTACAGTAGCTTAAAAGCAGAAAGCATATATTTTCCCAAAATATTAGTCAGATTCAACCATAGTTCCATACAGTATTTCTAATGGTATACTTGTGCACACAAATGACGCATCAAAACAGCTCAGAATCCAATACGGCTAATTGTTAGTTAAGCGCGCACATTTGAGCATGTCTATCTTAGCAAGGGCGCCAGTGCTGTATATCCTCAGGGACAAGAATGCCAGAAAGCGTGTGTGTGTGTGTGTGTGTGTGTGTGTGTGTGTGTGTGTGTGTGTGTGTGTGTGTGTGTGTGTGTGTGTGTGTGTGTGTGTGTGTGTGTGTGTGTGTGTGTGTGTGTGTGTGTGTGTGTGCGTGTGCGCGCGTGTGTGTGTGTGTTCTCTGAAGCTCAGTGCTGGTTTTAAAAACACAGTAATGTGAGTAGATGAGGCAAACCCCATCAGGAATGGAAGAATGAAGGGGAGGAGAGGTGGAGGGAAGGAGGAGGGGTTAGTGTGCAGCTATTACAATCCCAGCTGTCGCACAGAGCACTGGACGATGAAGGAGGAAGAGGAGTGGGTTAGGGCATGTGGAAGGGGGTATTGGGGCAGATGTGTGAGTTCCTGGTACTCACATAATCTACCCAAGCATACAGAAAATGCATGTTTGTCAGTTTCATCAATATGCAACATGTTATGATATCCTGGGACAAGTTAATACACATTGATAACATCATGTTACCTATTTTCCAGTGTATATGATGATGGACAGAGGATGGTCAAATCAGTCATTAAGACAGGCACATCGATTTTCATAACACATTAGGAAGGACAGTAGGAGGTAGGGAGAGGCGGGGAGAGACGGAAGAGGCGGACGTAGGAGGCGATGTTAGCTGACAGGACTAAAATGGCACTTAGCTGCATTTCAGTCAAAGTTCTTTACAAGATTTACATGTATGAAAATACGAAGCCCCTTCCACTGTCTCTCTGTCTAAGAATAACGTGATTTGGAGAGAGAAGGTGGGAGGGAGAAGGATGGAGAGAGAGAGAGAGTGCGTGAGAGGGAGAGGGAGCAGGATGGAGAGAGGGAGAGAGAGGGGGGGGAGCAGGATGGTGAGAGATGGAGAGAGAGGTAGAGAGAGAGAGAGAGAGAGAGAGAGAGAGAGAGAGAGAGAGTGAAATTAGGTTTGCTTAGTCATGTAAGATATAATGTGAAAGGAGCTAAATCAGCAACAAATCAGTGAATAGCACAAAATCAGCAGGCCATTCCCCGTGGCAGAGAGCGAGAGAGAGGCTCTGTAAGCAACGCTGAACTTCTGAACTACACTCGCTCTAGGAGAAATAATCTGGACAGTCGTGCGCACACCCTCACACACACACGCACGCACACAAACACACGTATACACACGCGTACACACACACATGCGCGCCTGTCACCCATTCTCACACCTAAAATGCGAATACCTAGAATGTCCATTACCAAGAGTAGAGGATTGCATTAAAGTTTCATCTGTGTGTGCTGAGGGATGTACCGTGATTAAAAATATAGCGGGTGCATAATTATGGAGTGTCATTGAGATGGCATTAAATCCGGCTATAAAACCGGTACAGCCGTTTCCTTTGGAAAATTGTTATACTTTTTTATTGCAAAGTTATGAGAATCCTGTCACTCTAAATCTATGTTAAGATATTAAACACAGGTTCAGCTGATTTAATTAGTGCTCGTGTTCAGCTTTTTCTGCCACTTTTCGAGGCATCAAATGTTCCTGTAAAAATGTCTCCTCCTCTCACGGCTCAGTCTACCCCCATCACAACGAGCTGACTAAATAAGCACTTCCACTGAATGGTTTCGGGAAAAATAAACCAAAATCACAAATGTACTCAAAATATCATAACAGTGGTATTTGTGGGAGATGCATATACTCTTATATACGTTTGAATGAAAACCCCTTGTGCTGGTCTAGCAATATATGGTTATTCACAGACTGTTGGCCTCATAGTATTGTATAGGTTTCTTGTATGGTCTTGCGGTTAGTGTGCATGTAGCATAACAGTTAGAAGTAGCGAAGTCCGGAACTACTTGGAACTACTCCGAAATATTAAAAGCAGACATGTTCCACCGTAGCATGTCAAATTGGGTTAGCTGGAACATGTACCATCTTCAGAGATCTTCTGAGACAGAATATCCTAGTTTGCCGTTCACTTAACCGCTGACCCAACAGAACAAGATGGGTTACCTCATAAAAACAGGGCCATTAGTAATCGTCTTTGCACGAGTGTTTCTGGGCCTCCACGTGGATTTCACACATACGTTAACCGGTTCCGCACCATTTCACTGCCAAGTCGGATGAATAAGTGATGAACGTGATCACCTATTCCCGTGTATAGGCATGCTGAGTTCACGAGACAGTGTTGAATTGCCAGATTGCTAATGCATTCTCCTAGTTACGTGTTTACAATGGGTCTCAGACTATTCAGATGGTGGTGAATAATGTTCTTCTGTAAGAAATAACGTTTCCTTGTCTTTTAGTGTGCAATGGGTCAATTCACTTTCCTCTCGTTTAGCTAAAAGTTAGGATCAATAAATGTTATAAAAATACTTTCCCCGCTGTACAAGTCCTGTATTCCCATGTTGCAAAGACTGTGGAACAAAGTTATGCACAAAATATGCAAATACCGTAGGTAAGCTGTCAATCACTAACTGATGATACCAGCTTCCTCCCGTGCCTGTCACCAGCCTTGGGGGGAATCACTTCTGTTGATTATAATATGTCAGATATCATCATTAAGGCATATCAAGAGAAACAGACTGGGGAGAAACCAATAGGGAGCGAGAAGAAAAAAAACAGGGAAAAGAGAAAAACAGCGAGAGACAGTGAGACGCACAGAGCAGAAAGAGGGGTCTGAGACAGATGGGGAGAGAGAGAGAGAGAGAGAGAGAGAGAGAGAGAGAGAGAGAGAGAATAAGTGGAGAGAGCGGATTTGAAAAGTTCATTCAGGCTGTTCTAGTGACGTGCGGTGCCCTGTTTGTCTTGACGGGCGGCGGGCGGGCGGGCGGGGCATCAAAGCGAGCGATGTGTCGCTGGGGCTCCCATCCTGACGGTGCCTTCTCGAAGCCTGTCAGCCCGACAGCGTTTTAACTCACACTTATTCACTTTGTTTGGGAGGAAGACGAATATGAAGACGATGCCAAGGGAAGAGTATAAGAAAGAGCGATAGCGGCGGAATTGGCATTTTGATTGAATGGGGATGAATTACAATAAACTGTGAGGGGAACATATAGAAGCCAGGCGATGCAGCCATTTTTGTCAGAAGCTGAGTTGCACCAGACGTCAGTCACCCAGAGCTCCTCCAGCCTTATCTAAAGACTCGCAGGGGGAAACCAGGGAGGTCACACTGTCATATACTGTTTAGAACTGAGGTCAAGATGAACCCATGCTTCCTTCCTAAACACACTCACGCTTCAGGTTTCAATGTCACACGCATAGGTACAGAGAAATGCCTTTCTTGCAAACTCAAAACCCAACAATGCAATAATCAATAACAATGTATTACTAGGGAAAAAAATTATGACGAGCAGTAGCCATGCCAGGCGGTGATGCAACCAACTCTACACGAGGGCACGACAATGTTTTGGTGTGTTTGGAACATAATCATTTGTTAGTGATGTGGACGCCAAGGAACTTGAAGCTCTTGACTATCTCCACGACAGCACCGTCGATGTGAATGGGGGCGTGCTCGGCCCCCCCTTTTCCTGTAGTCCATGAACAGCTCTTTTGTCTTGCTTACATAAACAGGAAGCAAGAGGACGGAGTCATGATTTGATTTGCCGATTGTCAGACAATGGAGGGCCTTGTATACTTGCTTGTGGGTAGAATAGCAGTGATCTAGGATTTTATTGCCCCTAGTGGTGTTGGAGGTGTATTGATGGAAGTTGTGCTTCATTTGTCTTAGACTCCGAATTAAAAGAAATGATCGCTTATGGGTATTCTGATCATGAACATTGGTATAAGGTTCTTACTGTGGAATGCACTATTTGGTTTTTACCAGGCATAATGGGACCCATGTCCTGGTTTCAAAAACATTCTAATAGTTCACCTAATTTCAGTTTGTGACAAAACAAGCAAGAATAGTGTAGAGAATCTTTTAACCATCTAAACACACTGTAAAATATGTTTTCCATAATATGATCTATAACACGCATTTCTATGTGAATTTAGTCAGGTCACACCAAAATGTTTATCAAATATACTGTCTGCCTGTCATTGAACAACCCCATGACATGATTAGATAGTGAAAAAACACACCAATCTCTTTTATAATTTCTTTAAACAATAAAAACAAATTTACCAACATTTCTGCAAATGGATATATAGCGGTTTGGAATGAAACTCTTCAAATACATTGATTTAGGCCTAATCAAGGGCCTTGCTGGCTATTTATGTATGCATGTGGCATTTTAAAATTATTTGTAAATGGTCCATTAAGTAATATGTCAAACTGTTTTTAAAATGTTGTTAAATATAATGTGTTGTTCTTGTGCCTTTACGTGAATCAGAATACATAAATTGAACAGAAGGAAAAACACAAAATGGTTTTGTTGCAGGCAGTTTTAATGGGAGCTCAATTGATCAGATTAATGCAGTCATGTCCCAAAGTGCAAAACCAGCAAAAACCACACCAAACTTGGCAGAAATTCACATATTCTGTACCTACATTATATTGTTCCTTGTACCCAGTCCAAGGAGCTTGCAATAGTGTTTAACTGTAGTTGTTGACAATGGCCTCTCTCTACATGGAAACCAAGAAGACGCTGCCAGCTCTATTGACAGAATGAAGATAAAAGGAAATCATTAAGCAATTTTATGTATGTGTGCACCCACCAACCCACAGATCTCCTTCTTACCCTTCCCTGTCTACCACATCCCCTATCCCACCTACAAAAATCAGTTGACCACAGCTAGAGGCTCCAATCAATACAAATCTAAATGGTTCCCGTCAAACCTGCAGCAGCACCTGGATTCATGAAGCTAACCTTGTGGCACCTTCATGAATATGGACCCTCTCATTACATCTATGTGTTTAAGATGTAATGGCTGGTAAGGTAAGGGGTTGGGAGGCTCAGGAACACACTGTCCAAAGAAAATAACTTAACAGCATTTGACTCTGACAGCCCAGAAAATGTCTATTTTGTGGGTCACATGGTTGCCAAGGTGATCAAACCCATTCTGATTTTTTTGGTATTTAACCTTTATTTAACTAGGCAAGTCAGTTACCAACAGATTCTTATTTACAATGACGGCCTACCGGGGAACAGTGGGTTAACTGCCTTCAGGGTCAGAACAACAGATTTTTACCTTGTCAGCTCGGGGATTCGATCCAGCGACCTTTCAGTTACTGGCCCAACGCTCTAACCACTAGGCTTCCCTGTCACATTATGCGGCTGATGGTTACAATTGTGCTAAGAACAATGTATTGTGCTCGGTTTATGAATTCTTATGTAAGTACAGAGAATGTATATTTCTTCAACTTCACAGTCTATTGTTGTAGTGTGAAAACAAATTTCCCCTAACCATTGTTTATAGAGGATATTGGTCATATTGCCTTCTAATAGGCTATGTCAAGCACACACTTCATACAGGTATCACAAACACCTCACACATACTGGACAGCGCAAAGACCTCAAACATGCCTCACACATATATGTTGGGCATCCATCTTTGCCCATTAGTACCCCGCTGAGTACCCAATTTGCTGCCAATTTCTCTCTCTCTCGCTCTCTCTCTCGCTCTCTCGCTCTCTCGCTCTCTTGCTCTCACGATCTCTCTCCCCTCCATCCCTCTCCGATACGTGCACCTGCATTAAGTCCCTGTTGGCTTGTGTAGAGCTGTCAGCAACCTTGCACTCATAGACCAGTCATTTCTCCCTCTCATTACATGAACACTTTTTTCTTACCCTGGACAAACTTAGTGTGGAAAATTACATTTCATTAAAAGCACTTGGCTGGTGTTCCCGTGCAGGTACTTGTATGACGAAGTGCCCTGCCTGGCAAGGTAGCACTCAGGCCCAGCGGGGGTTAGTCTGTTAGTTAGACTGTTAGTGCAGAGCTCCGGATCCAGAGAACTGCAGAGCTGGAGGGAGGCACAGGGACACACAGTGCTGGACTGTAAAATGTGAAACATGAAAAGCGCTAGTTGCATTTGACAACGGTAGGGCACACGGACACATGGTGGGGCATTGATACCCAGCCAAGCCCCGCAGAGGAGCCACTTCCCACTGCACTTTAAACCTGGCATCTCACTCTACCACAACACCCCAGGAACTCCCCATAGCTTCAAGCTCACTCCCCAGGTGGAGGCATGGCACGGTAGTGCACATTGTGGACTTAGATGATTGTCTCTGACCTAATTTGCAGACCCTGTTTTACTCGCCATAATTAATTTCCTTGAAAGTTAGGGAGGGATACTTCACTAGCATTAGAGTGAAAAAAAATAGGGGATATGGTTTGCGTGTTTCTATAAGGACAGTGTTAAGATGGTTTAGAGTTAGCTAGACCCTTGGGAAGAGTGAGTTAGACTCGTGGCCATGCCATCAGAGAAGCCACAGACAGAGAATCATCAGTGAGTGTTATTGTGCGATAAACTTCACATTGGAGACTACCAAAAGGCCCAGGCTAAGTTGGGCATGGAAATAAGGAGTCAGTTAGCAGCCAGCCCACGGTGTGTCTGTATCGTTGAGTTAATGGGGAATGAAATGATCTTTTTCTGAGGTCATCCCAGATGGAATGAGAGCAGATAGAATGACCCATTCTGATGGTTGCCTAGTGGAGAGTGGCGAGAGAGAGGAAAAGTAAAAGACAAGAAGGCTTTCACTGGAACTTTTTTGTTTACTGTGTGTTGGTCCGGTTTTGAGGCTGTATGTGGCAATTCTCGTAAAAGCTTGCCTAACTGGGTTTCGAACCTGCGTGCCAATGTGTTAGCCCACGGAGCGAAGGCCTAGCCCATCGCTGTCCAACCCTGTTCCTGGAGAGCTACCGTCTTGTACTGTAGGTGCTCTCCAACACTAATTTAGCACACCTGATTCTAATAATTAGTTCATTGATGAGATGAATCAAGTGAGCTACAGAACTGGGTTTAGAGCACTAACTTACCGGAAGGTAGATATCCAAGAACAAGGTTGGGCGGTCCTTAGCTAAAGCAGGTCAACTGGCACCAAAAATCGTACAACTGGCACCAAAAACACGGTTTGCATTTAAACTGATGTGTGATTGTGAGAGACTGTCTTCATTCAGGTAATAGCCTCTCTGCTCATTCTATGCGTCTCTCTTCGAGAGGGAAAGGCTAATGCTAGAGGAGGAGAGCTCATTTCAATGCACCATTAGACAACTCAGCAGGGGTCTACAGGCCAAGGCTCGATAAGTGGACACCTCAATAGAATGAATGAATGAATGCCTGAAATGTCTGGATGAGGGAAGAAAAGGGTGTACAGATTACCAGTCAGTCAGAATGTATATCTGTGGTGTGCTTTACATGAGCAGACAAGACAGTGAGTGGCACACAAGAAGCTGAATGTGCCCGCCTGTCAGTTATCTCTTCTTGTTTAGAGTCGTCAGCCGTCTCAACAGGAGTCAATAATTATCTGCTTTCTGTAATTTTCATGTTAGTTTCCATCAGTGGTTCGTATACTCCCCATCTGAAAACAGCCAATGCCTTGTAAATACTCCCCAACACCCCTAAGAATCTAAGACAGAGAGACCAAAATAAGGTTTAAAAATAAATAAAAAATAAGAAATGTACGAGCATCGATCTCTCTCCTTGGCGTGTCTTGTCTCCACAATAACACACTATTGATGTGCTGGAATTGCTTTCGAAGATAGACAGAATGATATAATGGTGTGGAGTTGGTCCCCCGAGGCCTGTACTGTCAGCACTGATGCTTGATTGGTCTGACCGACCTTGCTAATCTGGCCATTTGCATTGCGGCTGGCGGACCCTCTTTTGTTGTCACGCCCGTTAATCTATTCCCCACGGAAGCCTCGGGGAGCGCACGGTTGCACAGCGAAGCATATGCACAGGAGAACATCAGCAGACAAGGCTTCTTCACTTCTTCACCCAGCCTCCCTTGGTCCTGATCAGGATGCTGTCTATTATTAGTCTTCCATCTCTAGTTACTGCGAGCAGGTTAATACCATGGATTACGTGCCAGGTGTAACCTCCAAAAACGACGTGCCGGCAAAAGAGGAGGAGAGGGAGCGCTCAAAGCTTCCCTTGGCAGAGCGCTTAGCTACTTCCTGAACAAAGATGCCGGGGTCTTTATATTGACGTCTCTCTCTCCGCCAAAGTTCAATAGTCTACTGAGATGAATGTATTGAGTATTTCTAAATGCCACATATGAAAAGTTTGAAGGTTGTACACCTCCTTCGTGTCCCTTGGTTTACCATTTTATTGAATGATTCTAAAAGAGCCAAGTGCTCATTTATTTTTTTATTTTGACTGTATTAGTAATGGTGCTAATGACTAGCAGAAATGTATCCCTCATTAGCCCTGAAATCTAGTGAAACATAATTACAGTTCAGTAAGTGTATCATCCAAATTATAAAACACAATCTAATTACTACATTATTAATCTGCGCATACGTGAAATGGTTTGTGCATAAAGACAGCCTTGAAGAAAGTCAACTGCATATTCACTGATTTAACAGAGAACTCATGTGTCATGTGTCACTCATTGAGTGTCATTGAGAGTAGACAGGATGTTGAGGACCAGGAAGAGGATCTCAGGATTAGGAAAGATCTAAGCCAAGGTTAGCTCGGAGAACGTGGTCTCAATGTTAAAGTCAATAACCTTTCAGGGTGGAGTAAGGACATGCGGCTGACATGACTAATATGGCACCAGTCTGTCTGTCTGTCTGTCTGTCTGTCTGTCTGTCTGTCTGTCTGTCTGTCTGTCTGTCTGTCTGTCTGTCTGTCTGTCTGCGTGTGAATGTGTCTCAGAGTATTCCAGCAAGTTGAAAACATTATGTGTCCCAGAACACCTAGAGTCTTTCCAGGTGGTCCAGAATTAAAGTGATGACCTTAACGTTCTCAAATGAGTAGAGCTTAGGACATGTTTCAGCTTCAGGCTCTTCACTTTGTTTTGGGTGTATTTATTTATCTTCCTCTCTACCTGCCCCTCTCCCTGGCCCAGCCACTTTGCCCAAAACATTTTGGTGCAGAAATGCCTTCTGAAACATGTGAACTTCCATGTTCCTGAATAAAATATATGTATGCCGTCTGTAAATAAGGATAACATTGTTATATCTGTTGGTTTAGCCATGCAAAAAAAAACAGGAACCTTCCAGCTAGCCATGATTGGCTGAGATAATGGATAATGGATAGGCTGGACATGCCGAGAGATGAGTTTGGATTGGTCTGCCATGTAGCTCGCTTCTGTCTATAACATGAGCTGCTCAGTATGTGTCGATAGTCCTTGCTATCGCGGCTTTTCTGAAAGATATCATGTATAAGCCACAGAGAATTGCAAAAGTGTTGCTACTGCTATCAACAACATGAATCGACAAAGATCAGTGGGAAAAAGCTGTGATGGACTCATTTCTGCACACGGTCAGTGTTAACCAGAGTGACTTGACACAACGCAGGTCAAACAACTGGTACAAACAAAACGGAAACATCACAGGATGAACCTCTTAAGAATCTGACCATTTTTTTCAGTTTTCACCTAAAATGACAAATCTAACTGCCTGTAGCTCTGGGCCTGAGACATATATATGTTTTTACCTTTATTTAAGAACAAATTCTTATTTTCAATGACTGCCTAGGTAGGAGCAGAGGGTTTACTACCTGATTCAGGGGCAGAACAACAGATTTTCACCTTGTCAGCTCAGGGATTCGATCTTTCAACCTTTCGGGTTACTAGTCCAACACTAACCACTAGGCTACCTGCAGATTCTTGATACCATTTGAAAGGAAACACTTTGAAGTTAGTGGAAATGTAAAAGTCATGTAGGATCAAAATGTTGTATCAAGACTGACCAAATGTGCCTATTTGGTTTATTAATACATGTTGAAGTTCATAATTGTGCTCTCTCCTCAAACAATACCATGGTATTCTTTCATTGTAATTGCTCCACAATTTTTGTTACTTACAATCTCATGCTAATCGGGGGGGACACCGATCCCGTAGAGGTTAGAAGTTCCAGTCTGTAGTGAAGTGTTCATCCATGGTATGCGGGTAAGAGTCTACCTACATGTTCAGATATTAGTTCAGATATTCAAATTGTTTCAGAAAGTTATTTTTATTGAATGCTAAAGCGTGCTGTTAGCTAACTAGTGAACGTTAGCTTGCTGGCTCACTAGCTAACGTTGCTGTCCATGTATGATCTGTGTAGTAAAATTATGAATATATCAGAATGATATTTGCATTGCTAATTAGAGCCTAATGTTAACTAGCTAGCTATCATTGAACCTCGTTGGTTAGCTTTAGCTACCTGTAGATTCATACTACAGCATTTCATGCATGGTGGCTAGCTATGACAATCTGTTTGTATTGCTAGTACTACAGTGGTTGCTCAACTAAAAGTTTTGAGATTATGCTGCAGGACTTAGAGGATCATTTGTGGTCTAGTACGGTACCCTGCATCACTGTGTCACTGTTCCAGACCAGCGCAAGGGGGAGTTAGAGCATGCCTACTGGAAAACACTCTTTCAAAATGAATGGAAGAGGCAAGTGGAAGGGGGGGGGGGAGACAGCATTTAGAGGTGAAGACAGCTCTGCTCTGAAACAAGCATGGGGACTGGTCTTGATAAATCAATTAGATTATTATTTTCACTCCGTTTGGGTATTGGTTAGACTACAGTTAGGGTGTGGAAATGTTAGGATTATTTTGCTCTTACTATAATACTGTAGCCTACTCCCGACCAGTAACGTTGTTCAGCGCCATTATGGGCTATTAGACATTTACATTTAAGTCATTTAGCAGACGCTCTTATCCAGAGCGACTTACAAATTGGTGCATTCACCTTATGACAGCAGGACAATTTACTCTTTCCAAGAAGGAGGGTAGGGGGAGAATTATATTGTCCAATGTATTTCTTAGTTAGGTTGGCTGTATCACAACTGGCGCAAATGATCCTATAGGGCGGCGCACATTTGGCCCAGCGTCGTCCAGATTTGGCCGGTGTCATTGTAAATAAGAATGTGCTCTTAAGACTTGCCTAGTTAAAAAGACTTGCCTAAATTAAATAGTTCTTTAAACAATTAATTATTTATCTTGTAGGTGTACCAAAACATTCAAAGGCCATTGACTCAAAAGTGGGGTTACAAGTTTATCAATTTTCAAAGCAGAATTACTTTCCAATTGTTCCTCAACTGCAGTGTATGATATACCATTTTGTAGCACTGAGTCTCTTCTTTGTTAAAAGCGCCAATAAGGGTAATTATTTATCACAAATTTGCAATGACTGTAAAAAGACTCTCTGTGAAGCAGTAACGATTTTTTATTTTTGATCTTTTATAGTCCAATTTGATTTAGCATGTTTTTCATGTTTTTTCATTGTCACTTGTTATGAACATTTGTCTGTTATTCAAGTATTGTGTATTGTATTCTGTGATACTCAAAGGCTGAGAAATGTACACTTGAACTATTCTGACTTACAGGTATGACCTAAGATGGCCAACGATATGGGTTATATAGGCGATATGGGCGCCTGTGCCATCAGACTTTTAGCTCTAACCTTGGAATGCTATTGGCTATCAACTCAGTTCCAACTACATCTGAAAGATGAAACTCTCAAGTTGGAATAGAAACATTGACTGGAAACTAAATTTGTATTTAAAATTTTTTGTCTTTTTTTTGTTATAGTGGCTACCACACCCACCACATCTACTCCTGAGACAAATTTGGTGCTTTAATCACAAAGTTTACTATTGAGTCCACATTATCAGCTAGCATGCCTCTAGTATACAAAAGATAGCTCATTTTTCATTCCTCCATATAAACACAGAAATCATGGTATATAGTGTTTTTGGGGGCCTGTAATCAGTTACTTGATAAAGTCCCAGAATTTCTCATTTTTTTTACCACTTGGGATCAAAATGTGTCCCTGTTGGCGATTTTAGGGTTAATGAACAAAAAAATAGAAAATGTCTGTCTAAAGGGTGTTTATCGTAAATCTATATCTACAGCCCTTTCAGTTAGGTATTGCAGTGTCTCTGCTGTTTGAGTAAAATTACAATGATACTTTTACTTCCTTTTCTCACATACACAACAAACGATAGAGGAACATATGCTCAGGACCAGTTCCCTATGAATTCATGCCAAGACATGTCCTTCTCAGGTTGCTGATGTAGTCCAACATCACACCAGGTCTATTCAGGAACAGGAGCTGTGTGTGTGTGTGTGTGTGTGTGTGTGTGTGTGTGTGTGTGTGTGTGTGTGTGTGTGTGTGTGTGTGTGTGTGTGTGTGTGTGTGTGTGTGTGTGTGTGTGTGTGTGTGTGTGTGTGTGTGTGTGTGTGTGTGTGTGTGTGCTGTCTGTTCTGCTGAGCGTGGCATGGGAGCGCATGTAGACTGGTGTGAAACACAGTTTTGTATCAGCCCCTGCATGCATCATTGTGAACGTGAAACCCCATGGATCTTGACTCTAGCCTCCCACTACAGTACTGGACAGCAGGACTTGGCTGCATGGGCTTATTGAAGAACTGGCACATGGTCAGGAAAACTAAGTCTGAAACTGAAATCTCAAGATTAGAGGAAACACTCCTATAGTATGTGCAGTAACTTATTAGTTGTTAAGCTGTCACTATCATTGTGTGCTTGACAAGTATTACATATACTGTCTACAGAGACCCATATCTTGCTTCCTTAGATACCTCTTAGCTGTCTTATAATGAGAAAATAAACAACTGTATGGTAGGTGTGTGCATTTTTGAATGAGAGAGAAAGGGAGAGATATGCAGACTGGGGGACAGATGAATCAGAATCTTTGTTTTTCAATTCTGAACATCAGAGAGGACGTTTCTTTAATCAGATCCATTGAGATTTCTAAACAACTTGAGAGAAGATGTCTGTGCTCTTATTGCTGTGTGTATTGTGCTCACTCATGGGTTGCCTGATCCAACTTTATATCAGGCTGGGCCTCTCAACGTACAGTAGCCTATTGGTATCCCAGATCCCCTGTCAAAGCCAATTATTTTTGTATTTGTCATGGTTTATTCACTCACTTCAAAGTTTAAAGTTAACCACAGGAGGTTGGTGGCACCTTCATTGGGGAGGACTGGCTCGTGGTAATGAGTGGAGCGGTATAGGTGGAATGATTGCGACTACATCCTACACTATCACGTTTCAGGTAAGACCCAGATGCAGACAACAGTTTTTTTTAAACAGTTTATTAATTCAACAGGTGCAGGGAAAAGACAGGTCAAGGGCAGGCAGGTGTCAGTAATCCAGATAGGTGGGGCAAAGGTACAGGACGGCAGGCAGGCTCAGGGTCAGGGCAGGCAGAAACGGTCAACACTGGGAAAACAAGAAAACAGGAACAATCGAGAGACAGCAGCAGAGGGGAAAACGCTGGTAGGCTTGACCAAACAAAATGAACTGGCAACAGACAAACAGAGAACACAGGTATAAATACACAGGGGATAAATGGGGAGGATGGGTGACACCTGGAAGGGGGTGGAGACAATCACAAAGACATGTGAGACAGATCAGGGTGTGACACAACACATAGTTTCCATGTGTTTGATTCCATTCCATTTGCTCTGTTCGAACCATTATTATGAACAGTCATCCCATAAGCAGCCTCCTGTGAAGCTAACATAACAGTGATGTAAGAAATCATACAGAATGTACCAGATCAGGTATTATACAACAGGTGGGTGTAATCCTGGATGCTGATTGGTTAAAACTGCTTTCCAGCCGTTGTCTATTTCATGACTATGACAGCAAAATGCCTATTTAATGTTGCATCTGAAAAGTGACTGCACGTCTCTGTTCCATCAGCCAGACCAGGCAATTGCTGTCTCTCTCTCCAACATTTGCGGAGAGTTTCAATATTGAATTGCGTTCTCCACTGTCCCATAGTAACGAACAGTTGAAATCATGATTCAGCTTAATTTTTACGGATATATAAAAATAAATGTCAATAATAAAACGAAACTAATTGCAGCTAGTTTGCTGTCTTTCCAGCTTCAGTTTGAAGTGATTGTGTTGGCTGTGTAATTAGCTAGCTAGCAGCGGGTAAGAGCCTCTATAGCAACCATTTTTGTTTGCCATAGCAACCTGCCAATCAAACAAACAACCCGTGAACCTTGGCTGGCAACAATGCCAATCAAACGTACGACCAGACGACTTGGGTAGCAACCTCGGGACTATATCTTCATGGAAAGAATGAAAAAGTATGAATAAATCCATCAAAATAATGTTTTTAATGAAAATATGTCAACCATTATTGCAATATGTCGATAACCGTCGTATAAAAGTGATATTGCCCACAAAGCCGTGGTTTGGAGGATATATTGTCACGGTTTGTCGGCCCTCGACTTCGTCTTAAACCTAACAACACCATGCCAAAATGTCCTCCAAACCACAGCTTCCCTGACTATCACTTAGCCAATCCACGGTTGAATTTCTATCTGCCTCCATAGAGAAGTGAGTGTGTGTAGGTACCATAGTAACAGAGATGAGCATTCCAACTCCAGATGTCTTTGAAAAAGGTACATGTGGATCTGCTTCAAACAAATGATCAGAGAAAAAGAGAGAGAGAGCGAGAGAGAGGAGGGGGTGAGAGAGCAGGAGCGAGAGAGGCCTCTAAAGCACACCCTGGTTTTACCTCTTCTGTTCATCTCTCATGTGAATCAGAAAGCACTTCGCCCTGACTGGAAGAGGAGAGCACGATAACATGGAGAATGTAGCCTATAGACAAGTGAGAATTGTAAAAGTCATGTGAGGAAACATACGGGGAATGATTCACTGTAAAGTGATTCATCAGTGTAATTCACAGGAGGTTTGTGGCACATTAACTGAGGAGAACGGGCTCGTGGTAATGGCTGGAGCGAAATTCGCTCCGTTCCAGCCATTATTATGAGCCGTTCTCCCCTCAGCAGCCTCATCTGGTCTAATTTATATTTTTCTTACGATATAAATGTATATTTCCAAGTAGGCCTATCTGAGTTCGAGGTCAGGTCAGGTATAACAAAGTTCAAAGCAATTGCATTTCTCTGTATCAAAACAGATATCAAATGTACAATAAATAATTGATTCATCTCTCCTAAACCTCATTGACACACGTGCGCACACACACATGCACGAAGAGAAGAGTATGAAGACAAGAGAAACCCAGTGATAGATATATCCTATTATAAGCACATTTAAGTCAGCTTGGCTCATTGACTTTCACTGATGTCGATGACTAACAGGTTGAACAGTAATAGACTGTGTTGTGGAGCTATTTCACGGTTTCAGCAGTGGCTTTCAGCATGTGCTTTGCATTCATAATAGAGGCCGAATACAGTCACCATTTACAGCACTTGAAAAAACATAACTACCCCGTTATTTCCCATTCTGTTGCCAGTGTCAATGTGCTTCACAGACAGTGCCCAATGTCAATGCCGCTTTTGTACCGCAAGCGCTAACGCTATTTTGGGGCCATTAGAAAGCGCTCTCTGGCTCCCTCCCCACCCTGTGTAAGGCATTATAGGCAGCCCAGAGAAAACACAGTTAGCGGGCGCCAGTCAGCCTGGCTTATTATCAGCAGCCAGCTGGTCCCATGGAGTGCCCACTTCACCCCTTAAAGCGGCCTTCATTCAGGTACAAACGTCCTGTAATGTGTGCGCCCCCACTCCCTCCACTTCCACACCATCTGCTATCAATTATGCTGATTTGTATCTTTTTAACAAGGGGCTTAAACAGTGGTTTATAACTCGCAGGCATGGATGAGGAGAAAATGGGAAGAGGGGTAGGGTGGGGATGAAGTGGAGGAAGTGTGACTGACTGACTCGGGTGTGTCAGCCAGCTGTAAGTCAATTTGTCCCCAAAGTTAGAAGGTGTATTTCATACCTGTAGCTGTAAATCATTAAGGGGTTTAACACTAGTCAGGAAACCAATTGGTGGTGCATGATATGTGAGGGATTTTCTCACCAGGCATGATAATTGAACAAAAAAAAAGACAGTGTATTACACTGAGTGTACAAAGCATGACCTAGACTGACCAGGTGAATCCAAGTGAAAGCTATGATCCCTTACTGGATGTCACTTGATAAATACACTTCAATCAGTGGAGATTAATGAGAGGAGACAGGTTAATGAAAGATGTTGAAGCCTTGAGACAATTGAGGCATGGATTGTGTATGTGTGCCATTCACAAGGTGAATGGACAAGACAACATATTTAAGGTTCTTTGAACAGGGTATGGTAGTAGGTGACAGGAACACCGGTTTAAATGTGTCAAGAACTGCAAAGCTGCTGGGTTTTTCACGCTCAAACGTTTCCCGTGTGTATCAAGAATGGTCCACCATTCAAAGGACATCCAGCCAATTTGACACAACTGTGGGAAGCATTGGAGTCAACATGGGCCAGCATCACCGTGGAATGCTTTCGAGACCTTGTAGAACCCATACCCTGACAAATTTAGTTTGTTCTCAATAATACGAAGGTGTTCCTAATGTTCCTAATGTTTTCCATTTAAAAAATATATATATATTTCACATATTTAACCAGGTAGGCCAGTTGAGAACAAGTTCTCATTTACAACTGTGACATGGCCAAGATAAAGCAAAGCAGTGCGACAAAAAACAACACAGAGTTACACATAAACAAACATACAGTCAATAACACAATAGAAAAATCTATGTACAGTGTGTGCAAATGTGGAAGATTAGGGAGGTAAGGCAATAAATAGGCCATAGAGGCGAAATAATTACAATTTAGCATTAACACGGGAGTGATTGATGTGCAGATGATGATGTGCAAGTAGAGATACTGGGGTTCAGAAGAGCAAGAAGATAAATAACAATATGGGGATGAGGTAGTTGAGTGAGCTATTTACCGATTGCCTATGTACAGGTACAGTGATTGGTAATCTTCTCTGACAGTTGATGCTTAAAGTTAGAGAGGGAGATATAAGTCTCCCGCTTCAGTGATTTTTGCAATTATTTCCAGTCATTGGCAGCAGAGAACTGGAAGGATAGGCAGCTAAAGGAAGAATGGACTTTGGGGATGACCAGTGAAATATATCTGCTGGAGCGCATGCTATGGGTGGGTGCTGCTATGGTGACCAGTGAACTGAGATAAGGCGGGGCTTTATCTAGCAAAGACTTATAGATGACCTGGAGCCAGTGGGTTTGGCGACGAATATGTAGCGAGGGCCAGCCAACGAGAGCTTAGAGGTCGCAGTGGTGGGTAGTATATGTGGCTTTAGTAAGAAAATGGATGGCACAGTGATAGACTACATCCAGTTTGCTGAGTAGAGTGTTGGAGGCTATTTTGTAAATGACATCGCCAAAGTCAAGGATCGGTAGAATAGTCAGTTTTACGAGGGTATGTTTGGCAGCATGAGTGAAGGAGGCTTTGTTGCGAAATAGGAAGCCGATTCTAGATTTAATTTTGGATTGGAGATGCTTAATTAAGGTGAGTCTGGAATTAGAGGTTACAGTCTAACCAGACACCTAGGTATTTGTAGTTGTCCACATATTCTAAGTCAGAAATGTCCAGAGTAGTGATGCTAGTCGGGCGGGCCGGTGCGGGCAGCAATCGGCATGCGTTTAGTTTTACTAACATTTAAAAGCAGTTGGAGGCCACGGAAGGAGTGTTGTATGGCACTGAAGCTCATTTGGAGGTTTGTTAACACAGTGTCCAAAGAAGGGCCAGATGTATACAGAATGTTGTCGTCTGCGTAGAGGTGGATCAGAGAGTCACCAGCAGCATATTAAAGAAATATTACTCCTTTTGGAACTCCTTTAAGAGATGATGGAGGCAACACATGTTCAATCTAGTACAGGCTTAACTGAATGGACAACAGAGACAGAATGCAATATGACATTTTATTAAATAGTTTGGTTAATAATGGCCTCGTCTCCAAGGGAAAATCTTCGGAGCCAGTTGATGTGATGGCAGGTAGCCTTATGCTGGGAGAAAGGAGTCCCAATGAGGGGCCTTATAAGGTTATTATAGCTGGTGGTGGTTTGGAGGTGGAGGGTCGTCGGTAGCTTTTGCTGTAACACAGCAAATAAGAGAACATGGGTATGTTTGACATATAAATACATCCCGAGATTTAGACCCACAGGTTGAGAGCGAGAAAGTTGATAATTGCTAGGGTGAGCCCATAGGTTACAACAGCAAGCATGAGGACAGTGCATTATTGTGCTGCGCTCATAGGTTATAAGGTAACTAGATAAGGTTAATAGAAACAAGTAGGAGAGATAGGACACTATGCTAATGATGGTAGCATTTGTAACCTCTAACACATCCATTCCCACTATGCACACAGAATAGGAAACGATGTGAATTACATTATGCTTGCTGTGTTAAGTTAAAGCTAGCATTCAGACCAGCCTCTCTGATTGAACTTTCGCGCTCTACTTTTCTGTGAACCACACTTGTGTGATGAGTTGCCGGAGACCTGAAGACCAGTGTTAGCTCCCCAAGTCACATGTATATTTAACTTCTCCCTCAACTATAAACTCCACTAGACCCGGTTTCCATGTTTGTTTTCCTTGTTTTCATATTTCCTTTTTATTAGTCCTGCCTGTGTTAACTTCTTGTTAACAATAATGACTTTATATAAGCCTCATTAAAATGCTGTAGCTCATGAATAAGTAAATATGTGAACAAGAGCACCTTAGTAACATCCCTAATGATGGGGGGGGGGATCAAAGGAAATATCAGAGCGCTCTTGTCCACAAGCTGATCGAATAAGAGAAACGCTTTCTACGCGTCACTTTTTTCTCTCTCATTATAATCATCACCACCATCATCCTCATCATAGTAAGAGTAAATTAAGTAAGAGTTACTTAATGAATTAATATAGCAAAGTTTAAGCAGTCCCCCATATGGAATCATCATATACCATTTGTATTAAAAATATAAATCATATCACATCTACAACTATCATTCCAAGCGACAAAGAGTATGTTCACACAATGAAGATGACCTGGGATGGTCACCTGCCTCCAGTGTAAAGTGATCGGTATTCATGTCAGCCCTCGCCTGAGCCCTTCTCACAGGCAGCATACTGCTAATCCAATCTCTCCAACAGGACGAGATAGTAGAAGGGATGCTACTGAAACAACAGATAAACAGTGACTCATATCCTCATAGGCCTGGAAATTAATTATGATGCTCTTGTATCTGTTAGTTACGACTCAGTGCAATCCGTCTCCCTCTTTGTCTTGTGGCACGCCAACGAACTTGGCAGACACATCAGGGATATTTCTCATCTCCGGCATTCCTTCATTTAGATGAAAGGGCAGTAGAAATGCCAAACTGCTACACAAGGTCACTGGAGAAATGGAGGAAAGAAAGACAGAGAGAAGCATTGATATTCTCCTTTCAACAAATTTTAAATGGCAAAAAGAAAAGGCCTGAGGAGGGCAATGAACTCATGAACCAGGAACCAGGCATGGAGTATACTGAAAGTGGAGTAGCCCACCGAAGAGAAGACATGGAGCTGTGGGTATACCTAGCAGCTCTCTTAGGTTCAGCTGACCTCTAAACTCAACAAAAAGATGTTCTGCTGAGCGTAGCCAAGGTGATGTGATTGAGCGTGGAGAGGACACATGCTCAGGCAAAATGGCTGTCACTAAAGCCATTATGACAAGCCTCACACCTCCCTCTCCCCACACCCAGGCACCTAGGTGCACACACACACAAGAGCACACACACACACACACACACACACACACACACACACACACACACACACACACACACACACACACACACACACACACACACACACACACACACCCCTTGACCAAATAACACAGCCAAAGTGCTAGTTACAGTTATTGATCGAACCAATAGTCTTTCGGGTGAAAGTTTTCATGTCATGTCTTTTATTTCTTTGTGTTCTTCTATTTCTCTCTGAGACAGATTGTAAGCTGTTCTGGCTGCCAGCATTCCCAGTAGACTTGCTTGACCAGATTGATCGTAACTATCATTATTTCATTGCCAGCCTTAAGCCTAAAGACCAAACACCAAGGATAATTGCTAACACGATATTGATATATCACAACCGATATTTGTTGGTGTTGTCTTCGGTTACGTTCCAGTGACGTGTGTGTAATTGACGTGTCAATAACCCACCACTGAGACTCAGTTTGTGGCAGACTTTCGCAGAGACACTCAAACTTAATTATTTTATATGGATGATAGATGGATACATGCAACGTTTCCTCTAAGATGTGCCCTTGCACGCAGCTCCCCCGGTCACGCAACCTTCTAGAGTTTTCCCCGTTAGTTAATCTAACAATTTCGATTTTGGCTATTAGATGGCAGCATGTGCAAAGTTTCAGACTGATCCAATGAACCATTGCATGTATGTTCAAAATGTTGTATCAAGACTGCCCAAATGTGTCTAATTTGTTTATTAATAACTTTTCATGTTCAAAACTGTTCTCTCTCCTCAAACAATAGCATGGTATTATTTCACTATAATAGCTACTGTAAATTGGACAGTGCAGAGTAACAAGAATTGAAGCTTTCTGCCAATATCAGATATGTCTATGTCCTGGGAAATGTTCTTGTTAATTACAACCTCATGCTAATCGCATTAGCCTATGTTAGCGCAACCGTCCTGCAGGGGACACATCAATCCTGAAGAAGGTTTATGCTACACTAACTTTTCCCTTTACTGTGAGAATTGTGATCAAAGCAATGCAATATTAGCCACTTTCAATGCAACATACCGAAACAAGACAAACTATGCAAGACTTAGTATGCAAAACTAACTATGCAAGAGATTTTTTGTAGGCAGAGCGCATCGGAGTAGGATTCTATTGCATTGACAGGCAGGACCCGGTGCGCCATATTGGAAATTGGATAATCAGGTTAATGTCAAGCCCTGCATGTTTTTTTCAAAGGTCTCATGGAACGCAGACCTGCATTGAACACCACACATTGGCTGCTACAGTAGGCTGAATGATAGAACCACTATTTTCATGTTAAAATGTTATGTGATGCATTTTCTCCATAGTTTTTTATGTTAGGACACTCTGGTAGACATACAGTATGATCAAATTGCCACCGTAGCCTACGTGGCCACTGTTAAAACACAAAATGAAAGCGGGTTCACAGTAAATGCACACCGGCAATATTGCCACCAGCCCTTGTAGATAAAGTGGTCGGTGGAGGAAAAGGATAATTAGGATGTGTGTGTGTGTGAGTGTGTGTGTGTGTGTGTGTGTGTGTGTGTGTGTGTGTGTGTGTGTGTGTGTGTGTGTGTGTGTGTGTGTGTGTGTGTGTGTGTGTGTGTGTGTGTGTGTGTGTGTGTGTGTGTGTGTGTGTGTGAGCCCAGCGTAAGAGTGAGAGATGGGGGAAGAGAGAGAATGTGAGCACCTTCGCTACACAATTCCCCTAATAAATCAGATCGCTAATGAGTTTGCCTTCACCTGATTGGCTAGCATCAGCGTGACTCACAGAGGAAGGGAAAAAGATGTTTGATGAGTCTCTGACAGTTGTCAGTGCTGGTTGTCAGGGATGATGTGTGACGGGTGGATGAAGAGCCAATAAAGATTCCATGTGGACTACAGAATGTGCATCAGAGCAGTAACACATCCTCTGCCATTGTTGGGGGGGGTACCCTCAAGGGGTGACATTATCACATTAGAATCAGGCTTCATAGGGTTGTTCTATTGCTCATGCAATTATGTTCAAGGACATCCGATGGAGAAAAAAATGGTGTTCGATGTTTGATCTAAAGTCTTTGCTGTTGTATTATCGCAAACGGACATGGCAGTTTCACCACGGACTCCAGCTACTGTATAAGTAACGTTAAACATTGGCAATCAGTTTTCATATTGTCAAATACAATAGTAGGCTATCACACACACACAAACCCATAGTGGTGTAAAGTACTTCAGTAAAAATACTTTAAAGTGCTACTTAAGTCGTTTTGGGGGGTATCTGTATTTTACTTTACTACTTATATATTTTTTTACTTTTACTTTTATCTCACTACATTCCTAAAGAAAATAATGTACTTTTTTCCCCTGACACCCAAAAGTACTCGTTACATTTTGAACACTTAGCACGATTTATACTTTTACTTTTGATACTTAAGTCTATTTTAGCTATTACATTTACTTTGATACTTTAGTATATTTAAAACCAAATACTTTTAGACTTTTACTCAAGAAGTATTTTACTGGGTGACTTTCACTTTTTACTTAAGTCATTATCTATTACTCAAGTACTACAACTCTGTACTTTTTCCACCACTGCAAACACACACACCTGACAGAAAATAATAACAGGTGAGATTGTCCAGAGGTAAATAGAATTGGCTTCTTAGACATTGGAAAGAATCTCCCTCAAGTGATTGCCTGCTCTGTAACTCTGCTGGGATCTGAAGTGATATTGCACACACGCACTCAGAAGAAAAAAGGCAACTTAAAGAAGAAAGAAACAAGTAGTAGCTCCGTCACCTCAGCAACCTCCATCACTCCCTCTATCCAGCCCTCCATCCCTCTCTCTATCACCACCCCCAATGCCAGAAAAATAACAAAAAAGCAATTTCAACTGTAATTCAACAACAACACCAATAATCCTCAACTTTATTCTCCTGGGTGAACAGGTGTGGGAAAATGGATTCCTCCTGGAGACAGTGAAGGATTGTGGTATAGAATTCTGAGAATGGTGCATGTTGAGAATGTTATAAAGCGACTTTGGGTCCTTAAAGTGCTAAATAAATACCATGTATGATTGTTATTATTATTTATACCACAATATTGTTGAATCCTCTTTTTGGATTGGCTAGAAGTGCATTCTAGAGTGGTCATTGAAACCAGGTGTAGAGGGTCAGTCTGTCTGGCTGCGTTTTGCTTCCACAGAAAACTTCACACAGATTACCCGTTATTTAGTCTTTCTAAGGTAAATGATTTTTTTTAAATTATAAAACACAATGTATTATTAGCTAGCTAGCTAGAGGAACTTGTGTTCAGGCTAACTCAAATGAGCTGCTAACGTAATATTCGCTAGCTAGCGATCACCAGCTATCTAACTTCATATTAGCTAGTTAGCTAGCTATCTTGATGTTTTTATCATTGTAACGTTAAATGCATTTGTAGATAGGTAGCTAGCTAACAGCCATAGCTAGCAGCCATGGAAGAGAGTGAAGGATTAGCTAGCAGTCCCAGCTGTCAGAAAATGGAGCAGTGTACTCTGGATAGGGCAGGTGTCACACCCTGATCTGTTCACCTGTCTTTATGATTGTCTCCACCCACCTCCAGGTGTCACCTGTTTTCCTCATTAGTCCCTGGGTACTTATTCCTGTGTTCCCTGTTTGTCTGTTGCCAGTTCGTGTCACGTTCTGACCTTAGTTCCTTTTTTATGTCTTTGTGTTAGGTTGGTCAGGGTGTGAGTTGGGGTGGGTAGTCTATGTTCTTTTTTCTATGTTGATATATTTCTATGTGTTTGGCCTAGTATGGTTCTCAATCAGAGGCAGGTGTCGTTTGTTGTCTCTGATTGAGAATCATACTTAGGTAGCCTGTTTTCCCCATTTTGGTTGTGGGTGTTTAATTTCTGTTTAGTGTCTGTTCACCTGGCAGAACTGTTTTGTTTTCTATTCGTTGTTATTTTGTGTAGTGTTCAATTTTTCAATTAAAATATGACGAACACTTACCACGCTGCATTTTGGTCCTCCTCTCCTTCCACCAACGAGAATCGTTACAGTTCGTCTTGTTTGTTATTCCGTTCTCCTGCTTTTTCTTTCTCTCTGTTTTTGTTGGTCCTCCCGGTTGTGACCCTCTGGACTCTGAACCCACCTGCCTGATCTTGAGCCTGCCTGTCACTCTGTACCTCCTGGACTCTGACCTGTTTTTGATATTTTGCCTGTCCACAACCATTCTCTTGTCTATCCCTTGGATTATAATAAATATCAGAGACTCGAACCACCTGCCTCCCGTGTCTGCATCTGTGTCTTGCCTTATGCCCTTACAGCCGGTACCTTTATGGCAGGACATTATGAAAAGATTCTCCAGTTCCAGTACCTGGTGAAAAAACGGAGGACTGAGCGATATAACAACATAATATTCAGTGCTGTCTAATTTGAGTATAACGCAGCTTGTTTCTTTGTGATGTTTTCTGTCTGAAGATACAGAGCACTTTGAAACCCTGTCTGCAGATGAAGAGGTCCCAATGAATGCCACAAGAGAATAAGGGTACATCCGCAAATACCATGGGTTATATGTGTCCCTACTGTATGTCAGCACATTTTGGAAACAAAAAGTTTAAAAGTCACACACAATATGCAAACCTATTACAACTGGATCTGGCTGAGTGTGCAGGCTTCTGTTCCAGCCCACCACTAACACACCTGATTGAATTGATCAAACCTAATTAGCTGATAATTAAGTGTGCTATTGCTGAAAATAGAAGTCTGCTCACCCAGTAGATCAGCGATCAGGGGAGCAAGGTTGGCCACCTCTGTTATGGAGTTTGTTTTGTTCACCTGAAATTATGCTTTAGTAATAATAGCCTACTTGTTACGAAGATGTCTAATCTTTACATATGTGTTAGCTTACCGCTTTGAAATTATATGAAAGTGTTCATTCTTTGAAGTATTCAAGCTTGTTTTAATTGTTATCTTAAAACTATTATTCAAGGTGAACTAGTGTCCATGTTGATTAATCACAGATCACAATCCTGCAATAAAAAGGTCTCAAATGTTTCAAATGAACACCATATTTTTGTTCAGTTGTAAGCTCTCCAATTCTTTTTTTTTGATTGTAACTCTTTTTTTTCAGGACATCAGCCATGTGAAGCCATTTATCAGCTGCTAATGGCACACCATGCCAATGTAGCCATAGGCCTCCAGCAGTGGTTCCCAACTCCAGGCCTTGAGTATCCCCAACAGCACACATTATTGTTGTAGCACCGGACAAACATATCTGAGTCAACTCATTGAGGGCCTGATGATTAGTAGACAAGTTGAGTCAGGTCTGCTTGTCCGGAGCTACAATACAAATGTGTACTGTTGGCGGGGGTTTACTCGAGGACCGGAGTTGGGAACCATTGGCCTACAGACTGATGGCATTTGCATTGTACCCATAGACATTGTGCATCTGAAGCAGAGAATAGTACATTGTTTACATATTGTTGAGCTTTGTCTTCTCAATTTAAAAACGATACCAGTAGACAATGCATATGAGGCTAATCATTATACTAGATATTGTACATGCATTGTGCTGACATGACATTGTTAGTGTAAATCCAACCCTTGTCATCTATGTAGGGAAATGTCTGGAAGCAGGACATGACAGGATCCTTATCTTAAAACATACTACCCCCAAGTTCAATGCCAGATGCTTTTCTCCCAGAATTTCTGAGTGGCACTTGGAGGTGCCACTGTGATAATGAAGATGTTTTGCTTAAGATGACCACAACAATTAAATTGTCTATGCTAAATTTTTTGAAATTGTAAAAAAAAAAAGAATAGTTAAGCTATAAGAAACAACATTTTACTCAATGGGCAAAGGCAAATTTCAAACAAAATACGTTTCATTCCACCCATACAAGCACAGTATGTTTGCAACATCATAAACAATAGTATTTTAAATGTTGCTCCAAATTACATTTTATATATTCATGCCGGTTTAAATGTTTATCAAAGGCCACATTTTTTTCAGTGCAAAGGAAGGAAACGTCTCTGATAGCCTACAGGCTTATGCCGCTACGCGCTCATCAATAGCCTAAATTATGACTATCCAAACTACTCATCACATTAGGCATAGTAGGCTTAACTTAGTTTGCAAATGTGATGATTTGTTATAAAGGTGCATTTTACTACAAACAAATAGCTTCCCCAAAACTTCCCCAAAACTCCCCCAACGCCTATGTAAGATACATGCTAATAGCTAGACTACAAGCTATCTAGCTAGCTAATGTTAGCTAACTTAGTTTTATCGTTAACACCTGGTCAGCATAACAGCTAAACTAAACTCAAAATCGATCAGACTTACCAGCGGGTTCAAGTCTTGATGGGAAAAACAATTTATTCGCTTTTCTGACAGTTCTTGATTCTTATCTCCTGGGTGTTTCATGATTATGGGTAATATGTAAATAATACATTGTAAAAGAAGTTGTCTTTCCTGCTTGTTAGAGTAGCCTAGTGGGACGTTAGCGTCTCACCTACCCTTGAGAGGTTAACGGGATTTCAGCCCTAAGAAGTTTTAACAAAAACCCACACATCTTGATATATATTTTTCCCTCTTGAGGAGGGAGAATAATGAAAGTTCACAGAAGTAACAAGTACATGTGGACCTACCAGTTAGTTATAGTGTTTATACTGATAACAATTTGATTTATGATTTATAAAGTAATTAAAATGTGTCAATCTGTTACCAAATTGGTAACAGAATGACAAAAACGTATGTAATAGAATGACTGCAGCTAAATAGTCTACAATGGGAAATCACAAACCCCTGTTGGGTCACCTACTACTGTCCTCCCTTCCACTGGCATACAGTTATGTTCAGCTCAATGTTTTATTTCTCTTTCTGTCACATGGTCAAAGCAAGAGCGTGAAAACAGTCTGGACAACCCCTCCGTCTCTCCCTCCCGGTCTCTCTTCACATTCTCTCTCCAGTTAATGTCAATTTGGTCGGTCCAAATCTGAACCAATCATAGACGTCTGTTTCACAACACAGTACAATACAGTAGAGCACAGGACAGGGCTGTACAATAAAGTAAACTACAGGACCTCTGCAGCAGAGGTGTGGTGGTCCTCGTGAGAACCATAGCACGTGATGGTTTTTGCGACTGCATTTGAAGAAACGTTCAAAGTTCTTGAAATTAAAAAAATTAAATAAATGATGGTCTGTTGTTTCTCTTTGCTTACTTGAGCTGTTCTTGCAATAATATGGACTTGGTATTTTACCAAGTAGGGCTATCCTCTGTATACCACCCTTACCTTGTCACACCACAACTGATTGGCTCAAACGCATTAAAAAGGAAAGCAATTCCAGAAATGAACTTTTAACATGATACACCTGTTAATTGAAATGCATTCCGGGTGACTACCTCATGAAGAGTGTTTAGAGAATGCCAAGAGTGTGCAAAGCTGATATCAAGGCAAAGGGTGGCTACTTTGAAGAATCTCAAATATGAAATAGATTTAGATTTGTTTAACACTTTTTTAGTTAATAGATGATTCCATATGTGTTATTTCATAGTTTTGATATTTTCGCTATTATTCTGAAATGTAGAAAATAGTAAAACATAAAGAAAAACCATTGAAACACACACACACACCCACCCACCCACACACACACACACACACACATGACACAAACGCTGCTGCTACCGTCTATTATCTATCCTGTTACCTAATCACGTTACCTCTACCTATATGTACAGTATATGTTATATTGATAGCAAAAGCCTACCAGGTGAGCTAAATGTCTTCTATGCTCGCTTCAAGGCAAACAACACTGAACCATGCATGAGACCACCAGCTGTTCCAGATGACTGTTTGATTTCCCTCACCGAAGCTGATGTTAGTAAGACTAATTTAAAAGTTAACAGCATTACATTACATTACATTACATTACCGCTGGGCCAGACGGATTAACAGTACAAAGCATGCGCAGACCAGCCGGCAAGTGTCTTTACTGACATTTTCAACCTCTCACTGAGGTTGAATGTAATATATGTTTATGTTTCAGGCAGACCACCAATCCCTCTGCCCAAGAACACCAAAGTAATCTGTCTAAATGACTATCGACCCGTAGCACTCACATCTGTAGTCATGAAATGCTTTGAAAGGCTGGTCATGGCTCACACATCATCCCAGACACCCTGGACCCACTCTAATTCACATACCGTCCCAACAGATCCACAGATCAATGCAATCTCTATTGCACTCCACACTGCCCTTTCCCACCTGGACAAGAGGAACACCAAAGTGGTAATGCTGTTCATTGACTACAGCTCAATATTCAACAACATAGTGCACTCTAAGCTCTTCACTAAGCTAAGGAACCTGGGACTTAACACCTCCCTCTGCAACTGGATCCTGGACTTCCTGGACTCCCTGAGGGGCCAGCCCCAGGTGGTGAGGGTAGGCAACAACACTTCCTGACACGGGACCACTCAGGGTTGTGTGCTTAGTCCCCTCCTGTACTCCCTGTTCACCTACGACTGCATGGCCATGCACAACTCCAACACCATCGTTAAGTTTGCTGACAACACGATGGCAGTAGACCTGACGAGACAGCCAGGGAGTAGGTTAGTGTCCTGGCCGTGTGGTGCCAGAACAGCAACCTCTCCCTCAATGTCAGCAAGACAAAGGAGCTGATTGTGGACTACGGAGGGCCAAGTATGCTCCCATCCACATCGACAGGGCTGTAGTGGAGCAGGTTGGGGGCTTAAAGTTCCTTTGTGTCCACATCACTAAGGAATTAGCATGGTACAAGCACACCAACACAGTCATGAAAATATTTGGTATGGGCCCTCAGATCCTTGAGATGTTTCCACAACTTGATTGGAGTCCACCTGTGGTAAATTCAATTGATTGGACATATTTGGGAAAGGCACACACCTGTCTATTTAAGGTCCCACAGATAACAGTACATGTCAGAGCAAAAACCAAGCCATGAGGTCAAAGGAATTGTCTGTAGAGCTCAGAGACAGGATTGTTTTGAGGCACAGGTCTGGAGAAGGGTACCAAAACAATGTCTGCAGCAATGAAGGTCCCCAAGAACACAGTGGCCTCCATCATTCTTGAATGGAAGAATTTTGGAACCTCCAAGACTCTTCCTAAGAGCTGGTCGCCAGGCCAAACTGAGTAATCGTGGGAGAAGGGCCTTGGTCAGGGAGGTGACCCAGAACCCAATGGTCACTCTGTTGGAGCTCCAGAGTTCCTCTGCGGAGATGGGAGGATCTTCCAAATGGACAACCATCTCTCTAACACTCCACCAATCAGGCCTTTATGGTAGAGTGGCCAGACGGAAGCCACTCCTCAGTAAAAGGCACATGACAGCCCACTTTGAGTTTGCCAAAGGGTACCTAAAGGACTCTCAGACCATGAGAAACAAGATTCTTTGGTCTGGTGAAACCAAGATGGAACTCTGACTTGAATCCAAAGTGCCACATTTGGAGGAAACCTGGCACCATCCCTACGGCTAAAGCATGATGGTGACAGCATCATGCTGTGGGGATATTTTTCAGCGGCAGAGACTGGGAGAATAGTCAGGATCGAGGCAAAGATGAACGGAGCAAAGTCCATAGAGATACTTGATGAAAACCTGCTCCAGAGCGCTCAGGACCTCAGACTGGGGCAAAGGTTCACCTTACAACAGGACAATGACCCTTAGCACACAGCCAAGGAGTGGCTTGGGTCAGGTCTCTAAAAATAGCCATGCAGTGACTCTCCCCATCTAACCTGATGGATCTGCAGAGAAGAAAGGGATAAACTCCCCAAATACAGGTGTGCCAAGCTTTTAGCGTCATACCCAAGAAGGTTTGATGCTGTAATTGCTGCCAAAGGTGCTTCAACGAAGTACTGAGTAGAAGGTCTAAATACCTATGTAAATGTGATATTTCAGATGTTGTTTTTCATACATTTCTATAAAGGTGTTTTGGCTTCATCGTTATGGGTTATTGTGCCTTATCCATTTTAGAAAACGTCAGGGGACCTGAAAACTTTCCAAAGGCACTGTATATGCTGTATATACTGTATCTACCTCAATTATCTCATGCCCCTGCACATCAACTCAGTACTGGTACCCTGCGTAGGCAAGTTATCGTTACTCATGTTGTATTTATACCTTGTGTTATTATCTATGTAGCTCTCTGCATTGTTGGGAAAGGCCCGCAAGTAAGCATTTCTCTGTTGTGTATGAAGCATGTGACGGTTTTTCAATTTGTATTATTATTATACATTTTTTAAAGAAAAGTAGAGTAGGTTAGTACAGTACAGTACAGAAGAGCACACTACAGTAGAATACAGTATAATTGATTGCATTGTACTGTATTTTACTGTACTTTACTGAACTATACTCTACTGTACTGTACTAAACTCTACTGTACTGTACTGAACTCTACTGTACTGTACTGAACTATAGTTAACTGTACAGAACTCTACTCTCCTGTACTGTACTGTACTGTACTGTACTGTACTGTACTGTACTGTACTGTGATGTCCAAACGTGATGGATTTGGAGCCCATTAGAATAATAGCCAGTGTGTAGAATTATACCCAAACATGCAAAGGAGGATTTGACATTTTTCAACCTTTGTGTATTTATTCAGGATACATCACCATGAAGAGAATGACCTTCATAATTGTGCATTTCTGTATAGTACAGTATACAGTATAGTACAGATCCCTGACCCATGATGTCATTCTGTTGCCATCGTTCCATAACCGGGTATAATCCATTTAATTTACTATAGCTCAATAACCAAAATGGACTTTCTCAAATGCAAGGTGTCATATCATAGCTGACACCCCATTCATTCTGCAGACATATTTGAATCTTAATTCGGAGCGGACATTTAACCAAATGTTTGGAAAACATAAATAACTGAGGGAGATTTTACCGTCATTCTGTTACCAAACTTTACATCTGCACTGTTCTTCGAGTAAATGTGTTTTTGTACAATTTTCTGTACATAGAGTTGTATGGTTTGTTTAACTTTCCAATCAATGGTTTCTGTTTGGCAAACTTTTAAAGTGAAAAATCGGAGTCTCAGCACCATTCTGTTATCGTGGAATTGCCAACGAAAGCAAATGCAGCTACTTTGCAGTTATTCTGGCTGCTCTGTTTGACATGACTGTGTTAGTCATAGTTGGCTAGTACCCCCAGTGGTGCTAGTACCCCTAGTTGGGAACTACTGTGCTAAGGCGCAACAGCGTGTGTACTTTCTTTGCAGGCTGAGATCTTTCGGGGAATGTTCAGAAATACTGAACTTGTTCTTCTGCCCCACTATTCAGTGTGAGGTACGGCAGTGTCATTGTACAGGCAAATCCCAGTATGACAGGTCTGCTGAATACTGCCCCAAAAAATATTGGTAAGCCCACCAACAAAACCTTTCTGGACAGCTACCACACAAACATGCTGAGGATGGCAAACAAAATAGCAACAACAACATTATTTGCAGCGCTCGGGGACCTTGGACATTCAGGGGATGTGTAATATTGAGTACATGAGGGGAGAGGCATAATTATGTAAAAGCAGTTAAGAGCATTGAGCCATTAACCGAAAGGTCACTGGTTCAAATCCCCGAGCTGACGAGGTGAAAAATCTGTCGATGTGCCCTTGAGCAAGGCACTTCACCCTATATGCTCCTGTAAGTCTCTCTGGGTAAAAGCTTCTGCTAAATTACTAAAATGTCCTTAAGCTGTCATTCTTGTTTTGTTTTTGATGAATTTGTATGTTTGATGTTATGTCTCGCCTATGCCATGTCTCTCACCTTATCGTCACACTGTGTCGTCCATTATTTCCAAGGTAATGTACAGAACATGGGGTGTTTATCCCTTACATATTCTGCGACCTAAAGCCCTAGTTCTTTCCGTCACTGTTATTATGTGCATCTTTTCTTAATGCTTATGTCCAACTGAGATAATTACTACAGCGTCAATATACATATCTCTTCATTCCTTTACTTCAGATAAGCACTGCAAAAGAATGTGTATACAGTGAAACAGATGTTTTTCTTCTTACTGTTTGTACTGACCCTACGGACACTCACTAGACTATATATACACACCATACAGTACACAGTACACACTCACTAGACTATATATACACACCATACAGTACACAGTACACACTCACTAGACTATATATACACACCATACAGTACACAGTACACACTCACTAGACTATATATACACACCATACAGTACACAGTACACACTCACTAGACTATATATACACACCATACAGTACACAGTACACACTCACTAGACTATATATACACACCATACAGTACACAGTACACACTCACTAGACTATATATACACACCATACAGTACACAATCACTAGACTATATATACACATCATACAGTACACAGTACACACTCACTAGACTGTATATACACACCATACAGTATACAGTACACACTCACTAGACTATATATACACACCATACAGTACACAGTACACACTCACTAGACTATATATACACACCATACAGTACACAGTACACACTCACTAGACTATATATACACACCATACAGTACACAGTACACACTCACTAGACTATATATACACACCATACAGTACACAGTACACACTCACTAGACTATATATACACACCACACAGTACACACTCACTAGACTATATATACACACCATACAGTACACAGTACACACACACTAGACTATATATACACACCATACATTATACAGTACACACTCACTAGACTATATATACACACCATACAGTACACACTACACAGTCACTAGACTATATATACACACCATACAGTACACACTCACTAGACTATATATACACACCATACAGTACACACTACACACTCACTAGACTGTATATACACACCATACAGTATAAATCAAATAAAATAAAATAAAATAAAATTTTATTTGTCACATACACATGGTTAGGAGATGTTAATGCGAGTGTAGCGAAATGCTTGTTCTTCTAGTTCCAACAATGCAGTGATAACCAACAAGTAATCTAACTAAGAATTCCAAAACTACTGTCTTATACACAGTGTAAGGGGATAAAGAATATGTACATAAGGATATATGAATGAGTGATGGTACAGAGCAGCATACAGTAGATGGTATCGAGTACATTATATACATATGAGATGAGTGTGTAGACAAAGTAAACAAAGTGGCATAGTTAAAGTGGCTAGTGATACATGTATTACATAAGGATGCAGTCGATGATGTAGAGTACAGTATATACGTATGCATATGAGATGAATAATGTAGGGTAAGTAACATTATATAAGGTAGCATTGTTTAAAGTGGCTAGTGATATATTTACATCATTTCCCATCAATTCCCATTATTAAAGTGGCTGGAGTTGGGTCAGTGTCAATGACAGTGTGTTGGCAGCAGCCACTCAATGTTAGTGGTGGCTGTTTAACAGTCTGATGGCCTTGAGATAGAAGCTGTTTTTCAGTCTCTCAGTCCCAGCTTTGATGCACCTGTACTGACCTCGCCTTCTGGATGATAGCGGGGTGAACAGGCAGTGGTTCGGGTGGTTGATGTCCTTGATGATCTTTATGGCCTTCCTGTAACATCGGGTGGTGTAAGTGTCCTGGAGGGCAGGTAGTTTGCCCCCGGTGATGCGTTGTGCAGACCTCACTACCCTCTGGAGAGCCTTACGGTTGAGGGCGGAGCAGTTGCCGTACCAGGCGGGGATACAGCCCACCAGGATGCTCTCGATTGTGCATCTGTAGAAGTTTGTGAGTGCTTTTGGTGACAAGCCGAATTTCTTCAGCCTCCTGAGGTTGAAGAGGCGCTGCTGCGCCTTCTTCACGACGCTGTCAGTGTGAGTGGACCAATTCAGTTTGTCTGTGATGTGTATGCCGAGGAACTTAAAACTTGCTACCCTTTCCACTACTGTTCCATCGATGTGGATAGGGGGGTGTTCCCTCTGCTGTTTCCTGAAGTCCACAATCATCTCCTTAGTTTTGTTGACGTTGAGTGTGAGGTTATTTTCCTGACACCACACTCCGAGGGCCCTCACCTCCTCCCTGTAGGCCGTCTCGTCGTTGTTGGTAATCAAGCCTACCACTGTTGTGTCGTCCGCAAACTTGATGATTGAGATGGTGGCGTGCGTGGCCACGCAGTTGTGGGTGAACAGGGAGTACAGGAGAGGGCTCAGAACGCACCCTTGTGGGGCCCCCGTGTTTGAGGATCAGCGGGGAGGAGATGTTGTTGCTTACCCTCACCACCTGGGGGCGGCCCGTCAGAAAGTCCAGTACCCAGTTGCACAGGGCGGGGTCGAGACCCAGGGTCTCGAGCTTGATGACGAGCTTGGAGGGTACTATGGTGTTGAATGCCGAGCTGTAGTCGATGAACAGCATTCTCACATAGGTATTCCTCTTGTCCAGGTGGGTTAGGGCAGTGTGGTTGAGATTGCATCCTCCGTGGACCTATTTGGGCGGTAAGCACATTGGAGTGGGTCTAGGGTATCAGGTAGGGTGGAGGTGATATGGTCCTTGACTAGTCTCTCAAAGCACTTCATGATGACGGAAGTGAGTGCTACGGGGCGGTAGTCGTTTAGCTCAGTTACCTTAGCTTTCTTGGGAACAGGAACAATGGTGGCCCTCTTGAAGCATGTGGGAACAGCAGACTGGTATAGGGATTGATTGAATATGTCCGTAAACACACCGGCCAGCTGGTCTGCGCATGCTCTGAGGGCGCGGCTGGGGATGCCGTCTGGGCCTGCAGCCTTGCGAGGGTTAACACATTTATATGTTTTACTCACCTCGGCTGCAGTGAAGGAGAGACCGCATGTTTTCGTTGCAGGCCGTGTCAGTGTCAGTGGCACTGTATTGTCCTCAAAGCGGGCAAAAAAGTGATTTAGTCTGCCTGGGAGCAAGACATCCTGGTCCGTGACTGGGCTGGGTTTCTTCTTGTAGTCCGTGATTGACTGTAGACCCTGCCACATGCCTCTTGTGTCTGAGCCGTTGAATTGAGATTATACTTTGTCTCTGTACTGACGCTTAGCTTGTTTAATAGCCTTGCGGAGGGAATAGCTGCACTGTTTGTATTCGGTCATGTTGCCAGACACCTTGCCCTGATTAAAAGCAGTGGTTCGCGCTTTCAGTTTCACGCGAATGCTGCCATCAATCCACGGTTTCTGGTTAGGGAATGTTTTTATCGTTGCTTTGGGAACGACATCTTCGACGCACGTTCTAATGAACTCACACACCGAATCAGCTTATTCGTCAATATTTTTATCTGACGCAATACGAAACATGTCCCAGTCCACGTGATGGAAGCAGTCTTGGAGTGTGGAGGCAGCTTGGTCTGACCAGCATTGGACAGACCTCAGCGTGGGAGCCTCTTGTTTAAGTTTCTGCCTGTAGGCAGGGATCAACAAAATGGAGTCGTGGTTAGCTTTTCCGAAAGGGGGGCGGGGCAGGGCCTTATATGCGTCGCGGAAGTTAGAGTAACAATGATCCAAGGTTTTACCACCCCTGGTTGCGAAATCGATATGCTGATAAAATTTAGGGAGTCTTGTTTTCAGATTAGCTTTCTTAAAATCCCCAGCTACAATGAATGCAGCCTCCGGATAAATGGTTTCCAGTTTGCAAAGAGTTATATAAAGTTCGTTCAGAGCCATCGATGTGTCTGCATGGGGGGGGATATATACGGCTGTGATTATAATCGAAGAGAATTCTCTTGGAAGATAATGCGGTCTACATTTGATTGTGAGGAATTCTAAATCAGGTGAACAGAAGGATTTGAGTTCCTGTATGTTTCCTTCATCACACCATGTCTCGTTAGTCATGAGGCATACGCCCTCGCCACTCTTCTTACCAGAAAGATGTTTGTTTCTGTCGGCGCGATGCGTGGAGAAACCCGTTGGCTGCACCACATCGGATAGCGTCTTCCCAGTAAGCCATGTTTCCGTGAAGCAGAGAACGTTGCAGTCTCTGATGTCCCTCTGGAATGCTACCCTTGCTCGGATTTCATCAACCTTGTTGTCAAGAGACTGGACATTGGCAAGAAGAATGCTGGTGAGTGGTGCGCGATGTGCCCTTGTCCGGAGTCTGACCAGAAGACCGCTGCGTTTCCCTCTTTTTCGGAGTCGTTTTCTTGGGTCGCTGCATGCAATCCATTCCGTTGTCCTGTTTGTAAGGCAGAACACAGGATCCGCGTCACGGAAAACATATTCTTGGTCGTACTGAAGGTGAGTTGACGCTGATCTTATATTCAGTAGTTCTTCTCGACTGTATGTAATGAAACCTAAGATGACCTGGGGTACTAATGTAAGAAATATACAGTACACACTCACTAGACTGTATATACACACCATACAGTACACATTACGCACTCACTAGACTATATATACACACCATACAGTACACAGTACACACTCACTAGACTATATATACACACCACACAGTACACACTCACTAGACTATATATACACACCATACAGTACACAGTACACACTCACTAGACTATATATACACACCATACAGTATACAGTACACAATCACTAGAGTAGATATACACACCATACAGTATACAGTACACACTCACTCACACACGTACATGTACACTACACTCTCACTCCAACACAAATCCCTCACACATTCGTGTACATATCTACCTCAAATACATTATTATTATCTGTCTGGATGCTAGTCACTTTACCCTGCCTTCATGTACATACAGTATCTAGCTCAAATACCTTATTATTATCTATCTGGATGCCTAGTCACTTTACCCTGCCTTCATGTACATACAGTATCTACCTCAAATACCTTATTATTATCTGGTTGGATGCCTAGACACTTTACACTGCCTTCATGTACATACAGTATCTACCTCAAATACCTTATTATTATTATCTATCTGGATGCCTAATCACTTTACCCTGCCTTCATGTACATACAGTATCTACCTCAAATACCTTATTATTATCTGGTTGGATGCCTAGACACTTTACACTGCCTTCATGTACATACAGTATCTACCTCAAATACCTTATTATTATCTGTCTGGATGCCTAGTCACTTTACCCTGCCTTCATGTACATATCTAACTCAAATACCTTATTATTATCTGGTTGGATGCCTAGCCACTTTACCCTGCCTTCATGTACATACAGTATCTACCTCAAATACCTTATGATTGTCTGTCTGGATGCCTAGTCACTTTACCCTGCCTTCATGTACATATCTAACTCAAATACCTTATTATTATCTATCTGGATGCCTAGTCACTTTACCCTGCCTTCATGTACATATCTACCTCAAATACCTTATTATTATCTATCCTGATGCCTAGTCACTTTACCCTGCCTTCATGTACATATCTACCTCAAATACCTTATTATTATCTGTCTGGATGCCTAGTCACTTTACCCTGCCTTCATGTACATACAGTATCTTCCTCAAATATCTTATTATTATCTGTCTGGATGCCTAGCCACTTTACCCTGCCTTCATGTACATACAGTATCTTCCTCAAATATCTTATTATTATCTGTCTGGATGCCTAGTCACTTTACCCTGCCTTCATGTACATACAGTATCTACCTCAAATACCTTATTATTATCTGTCTGGATGCCTAGTCACTTTACCCTGCCTTCATGTACATACAGTATCTACCTCAAATACCTTATTATTATTATCTATCTGGATGCCTAGTCACTTTACCCTGCCTTCATGTACATACAGTATCTACCTCAAATACCTTATTATTATCTGGTTGGATGCCTAGACACTTTACACTGCCTTCATGTACATACAGTATCTACCTCAAATACCTTATGATTGTCTGTCTGGATGCCTAGTCACTTTACCCTGCCTTCATGTACATATCTAACTCAAATACCTTATTATTATCTGGTTGGATGCCTAGCCACTTTACCCTGCCTTCATGTACATACAGTATCTACCTCAAATACCTTATGATTGTCTGTCTGGATGCCTAGTCACTTTACCCTGCCTTCATGTACATATCTAACTCAAATACCTTATTATTATCTATCTGGATGCCTAGTCACTTTACCCTGCCTTCATGTACATATCTACCTCAAATACCTTATTATTATCTATCCTGATGCCTAGTCACTTTACCCTGCCTTCATGTACATATCTACCTCAAATACCTTATTATTATCTATCTGGATGCCTAGTCACTTTACCCTGCCTTCATGTACATACAGTATCTACCTCAAATACCTTATTATTATCTGTCTGGATGCCTAGTCACTTTACCCTGCCTTCATGTACATACAGTATCTTCCTCAAATATCTTATTATTATCTGTCTGGATGCCTAGCCACTTTACCCTGCCTTCATGTACATACAGTATCTTCCTCAAATACCTTATTATTATCTGTCTGGATGCCTAGTCACTTTACCCTGCCTTCATGTACATACAGTATCTACCTCAAATACCTTATTATTATCTATCTGGATGCCTAGTCACTTTACCCTGCCTTCATGTACATACAGTATCTTCCTCAAATATCTTATTATTATCTGTCTGGATGCCTAGTCACTTTACCCTGCCTTCATGTACATACAGTATCTACCTCAAATACCTTATTATTATCTGTCTGGATGCCTAGTCACTTTACCCTGCCTTCATGTACATACAGTATCTACCTCAAATACCTTATTATTATCTATCTGGATGCCTAGTCACTTTACCCTGCCTTCATGTACATACAGTATCTTCCTCAAATACCTTATTATTATCTGTCTGGATGCCTAGTCACTTTACCCTGCCTTCATGTACATACAGTATCTACCTCAAATATCTTATTATTATCTGTCTGGATGCCTAGTCACTTTACCCTGCCTTCATGTACATACAGTATCTTCCTCAAATACCTTATTATTATCTATCTGGATGCCTAATCACTTTACCCTGCCTTCATGTACATACAGTATCTACCTCAAATATCTTATTATTATCTGTCTGGATGCCTAGTCACTTTACCCTGCCTTCATGTACATACAGTATCTACCTCAAATACCTTATTATTATCTGGTTGGATGCCTAATCACTTTACCCTGCCTTCATGTACATACAGTATCTACCTCAAATACCTTATTATTATCTATCTGGATGCCTAATCACTTTACCCTGCCTTCATGTACATACAGTATCTACCTCAAATACCTTATTATTATCTATCTGGATGCCTAATCACTTTACCCTGCCTTCATGTACATACAGTATCTACCTCAAATACCTTATTATTATCTGGTTGGATGCCTAATCACTTTACCCTGCCTTCATGTACATACAGTATCTACCTCAAATACCTTATTATTATCTATCTGGATGCCTAGTCACTTTACCCTGCCTTCATGTACATACAGTATCTTCCTCAAATACCTTATTATTATCTATCTGGATGCCTAGTCACTTTACCCTGCCTTCATGTACATATCTACCTCAAATACCTTATTATTATCTATCCTGATGCCTAGTCACTTTACCCTGCCTTCATGTACATATCTACCTCAAATACCTTATTATTATCTATCTGGATGCCTAGTCACTTTACCCTGCCTTCATGTACATACAGTATCTACCTCAAATACCTTATTATTATCTGTCTGGATGCCTAGTCACTTTACCCTGCCTTCATGTACATACAGTATCTTCCTCAAATATCTTATTATTATCTGTCTGGATGCCTAGTCACTTTACCCTGCCTTCATGTACATACAGTATCTACCTCAAATACCTTATTATTATCTGTCTGGATGCCTAGTCACTTTACCCTGCCTTCATGTACATACAGTATCTACCTCAAATACCTTATTATTATCTATCTGGATGCCTAGTCACTTTACCCTGCCTTCATGTACATACAGTATCTTCCTCAAATATCTTATTATTATCTGTCTGGATGCCTAGTCACTTTACCCTGCCTTCATGTACATACAGTATCTACCTCAAATACCTTATTATTATCTGTCTGGATGCCTAGTCACTTTACCCTGCCTTCATGTACATACAGTATCTACCTCAAATACCTTATTATTATCTATCCTGATGCCTAGTCACTTTACCCTGCCTTCATGTACATATCTACCTCAAATACCTTATTATTATCTGTCTGGATGCCTAGTCACTTTACCCTGCCTTCATGTACATACAGTATCTTCCTCAAATATCTTATTATTATCTGTCTGGATGCCTAGCCACTTTACCCTGCCTTCATGTACATACAGTATCTTCCTCAAATACCTTATTATTATCTATCTGGATGCCTAATCACTTTACCCTGCCTTCATGTACATACAGTATCTTCCTCAAATATCTTATTATTATCTGTCTGGATGCCTAGTCACTTTACCCTGCCTTCATGTACATACAGTATCTTCCTCAAATATCTTATTATTATCTGTCTGGATGCCTAGCCACTTTACCCTGCCTTCATGTACATACAGTATCTTCCTCAAATACCTTATTATTATCTATCTGGATGCCTAATCACTTTACCCTGCCTTCATGTACATACAGTATCTACCTCAAATACCTTATTATTATCTGTCTGGATGCCTAGTCACTTTACACTGCCTTCATGTACATACAGTATCTACCTCAAATACCTTATTATTATCTATCTGGATGCCTAGTCACTTTACCCTGCCTTCATGTACATACAGTATCTACCTCAAATACCTTATTATTATCTGGTTGGATGCCTAGCCACTTTACACTGCCTTCATGTACATACAGTATCTACCTCAAATACCTTATTATTATCTGTCTGGATGCCTAGTCACTTTACCCTGCCTTCATGTACATACAGTATCTACCTCAAATACCTTATTATTATCTGGTTGGATGCCTAGCCACTTTACACTGCCTTCATGTACATACAGTATCTACCTCAAATACCTTATTATTATCTGTCTGGGTACCTAGTCACTTTACCCTGCCTTCATGTACATACAGTATCTACCTCAAATACCTTATTATTATCTATCTGGATGCCTAGTCACTTTACCCTGCCTTCATGTACATACAGTATCTACCTCAAATACCTTATTATTATCTATCTGGATGCCTAATCACTTTACCCTGCCTTCATGTACATACAGTATCTTCCTCAAATACCTTATTATTATCTGTCTGGATGCCTAGCCACTTTACCCTGCCTTCATGTACATACAGTATCTACCTCAAATATCTTATTATTATCTGTCTGGATGCCTAGTCACTTTACCCTGCCTTCATGTACATACAGTATCTACCTCAAATACCTTATTATTATCTATCTGGATGCCTAGCCACTTTACCCTGCCTTCATGTACATACAGTATCTTCCTCAAATACCTTATTATTATCTGTCTGGATGCCTAGTCACTTTACCCTGCCTTCATGTACATACAGTATCTACCTCAAATATCTTATTATTATCTGTCTGGATGCCTAGTCACTTTACCCTGCCTTCATGTACATACAGTATCTTCCTCAAATACCTTATTATTATCTATCTGGATGCCTAATCACTTTACCCTGCCTTCATGTACATACAGTATCTACCTCAAATATCTTATTATTATCTGTCTGGATGCCTAGTCACTTTACCCTGCCTTCATGTACATACAGTATCTTCCTCAAATACCTTATTATTATCTATCTGGATGCCTAATCACTTTACCCTGCCTTCATGTACATACAGTATCTACCTCAAATATCTTATTATTATCTGTCTGGATGCCTAGTCACTTTACCCTGCCTTCATGTACATACAGTATCTTCCTCAAATACCTTATTATTATCTATCTGGATGCCTAATCACTTTACCCTGCCTTCATGTACATACAGTATCTACCTCAAATATCTTATTATTATCTGTCTGGATGCCTAGTCACTTTACCCTGCCTTCATGTACATACAGTATCTTCCTCAAATACCTTATTATTATCTATCTGGATGCCTAATCACTTTACCCTGCCTTCATGTACATACAGTATCTACCTCAAATACCTTATTATTATCTATCTGGATGCTTAGTCACTTTACCCTGCCTTCATGTACATACAGTATCTACCTCAAATACCTTATTATTATCTATCTGGATGCCTAATCACTTTACCCTGCCTTCATATACATACAGTATCTTCCTCAAATATCTTATTATTATCTATCTGGATGCCTAGTCACTTTACCCTGCCTTCATGTACATACAGTATCTACCTCAAATACCTTATTATTATCTGTCTGGATGCCTAGTCACTTTACCCTGCCTTCATGTACATACAGTATCTACCTCAAATACCTTATTATTATCTGTCTGGATGCCTAGTCACTTTACCCTGCCTTCATGTACATACAGTATCTACCTCAAATACCTTATTATTATCTATCTGGATGCCTAATCACTTTACCCTGCCTTCATGTACATACAGTATCTACCTCAAATACCTTATTATTATCTGTCTGGATGCCTAGTCACTTTACCCTGCCTTCATGTACATACAGTATCTACCTCAAATACCTTATTATTATCTATCTGGATGCCTAATCACTTTACCCTGCCTTCATGTACATACAGTATCTACCTCAAATACCTTATTATTATCTGGTTGGATGCCTAATCACTTTACCCTGCCTTCATGTACATACAGTATCTACCTCAAATACCTTATTATTATCTATCTGGATGCCTAATCACTTTACCCTGCCTTCATGTACATACAGTATCTACCTCAAATACCTTATTATTATCTATCTGGATGCCTAATCACTTTACCCTGCCTTCATGTACATACAGTATCTTCCTCAAATATCTTATTATTATCTGTCTGGATGCCTAGTCACTTTACCCTGCCTTCATGTACATACAGTATCTTCCTCAAATATCTTATTATTATCTGTCTGGATGCCTAGCCACTTTACCCTGCCTTCATGTACATACAGTATCTACCTCAAATACCTTATTATTATCTATCTGGATGCCTAGTCACTTTACCCTGCCTTCATGTACATACAGTATCTACCTCAAATACCTTATTATTATCTGGTTGGATGCCTAGTCACTTTACACTGCCTTCATGTACATACAGTATCTACCTCAAATACCTTATTATTATCTGGTTGGATGCCTAGTCACTTTACACTGCCTTCATGTACATACAGTATCTACCTCAAATACCTTATTATTATCTATCTGGATGCCTAGTCACTTTACACTGCCTTCATGTACATACAGTATCTACCTCAAATACCTTATTATTATCTGGTTGGATGCCTAGCCACTTTACACTGCCTTCATGTACATACAGTATCTACCTCAAATACCTTATTATTATCTGTCTGGGTACCTAGTCACTTTACCCTGCCTTCATGTACATACAGTATCTTCCTCAAATACCTTATTATTGTCTGTCTGGATGCCTAGTCACTTTACCCTGCCTTCATGTACATACAGTATCTACCTCAAATACCTTATTATTATCTATCTGGATGCCTAATCACTTTACCCTGCCTTCATGTACATACAGTATCTACCTCAAATACCTTATTATTATCTGGTTGGATGCCTAGTCACTTTACCCTGCCTTCATGTACATACAGTATCTACCTCAAATACCTTATTATTATCTATCTGGATGCCTAATCACTTTACCCTGCCTTCATGTACATACAGTATCTACCTCAAATACCTTATTATTATCTGTCTGGATGCCTAGTCACTTTACCCTGCCTTCATGTACATACAGTATCTTCCTCAAATACCTTATTATTATCTGTCTGGATGCCTAGTCACTTTACCCTGCCTTCATGTACATACAGTATCTACCTCAAATACCTTATTATTATCTGTCTGGATGCCTAGTCACTTTACCCTGCCTTCATGTACATACAGTATCTACCTCAAATACCTTATTATTATCTATCTGGATGCCTAATCACTTTACCCTGCCTTCATGTACATACAGTATCTACCTCAAATACCTTATTATTATCTGTCTGGATGCCTAGTCACTTTACCCTGCCTTCATGTACATACAGTATCTACCTCAAATACCTTATTATTATCTATCTGGATGCCTAATCACTTTACCCTGCCTTCATGTACATACAGTATCTACCTCAAATACCTTATTATTATCTGTCTGGATGCCTAGTCACTTTACCCTGCCTTCATGTACATACAGTATCTTCCTCAAATACCTTATTATTATCTATCTGGATGCCTAATCACTTTACCCTGCCTTCATGTACATACAGTATCTACCTCAAATATCTTATTATTATCTATCTGGATGCCTAGTCACTTTACCCTGCCTTCATGTACATACAGTATCTACCTCAAATACCTTATTATTATCTATCTGGATGCCTAGTCACTTTACCCTGCCTTCATGTACATACAGTATCTTCCTCAAATACCTTATTATTATCTGTCTGGATGCCTAGTCACTTTACCCTGCCTTCATGTACATACAGTATCTACCTCAAATATCTTATTATTATCTGTCTGGATGCCTAGTCACTTTACCCTGCCTTCATGTACATACAGTATCTTCCTCAAATACCTTATTATTATCTATCTGGATGCCTAATCACTTTACCCTGCCTTCATGTACATACAGTATCTACCTCAAATACCTTATTATTATCTATCTGGATGCCTAGTCACTTTACCCTGCCTTCATGTACATACAGTATCTACCTCAAATACCTTATTATTATCTATCTGGATGCCTAGTCACTTTACCCTGCCTTCATGTACATACAGTATCTTCCTCAAATACCTTATTATTATCTGTCTGGATGCCTAGTCACTTTACCCTGCCTTCATGTACATACAGTATCTACCTCAAATATCTTATTATTATCTGTCTGGATGCCTAGTCACTTTACCCTGCCTTCATGTACATACAGTATCTTCCTCAAATACCTTATTATTATCTATCTGGATGCCTAATCACTTTACCCTGCCTTCATGTACATACAGTATCTACCTCAAATATCTTATTATTATCTGTCTGGATGCCTAGTCACTTTACCCTGCCTTCATGTACATACAGTATCTACCTCAAATACCTTATTATTATCTGTCTGGATGCCTAGTCACTTTACCCTGCCTTCATGTACATACAGTATCTACCTCAAATACCTTATTATTATCTATCTGGATGCCTAATCACTTTACCCTGCCTTCATGTACATACAGTATCTACCTCAAATATCTTATTATTATCTGTCTGGATGCCTAGTCACTTTACCCTGCCTTCATGTATACAGTATCTACCTCAAATACCTTATTATTATCTATCTGGATGCCTAATCACTTTACCCTGCCTTCATGTACATACAGTATCTTCCTCAAATACCTTATTATTATCTATCTGGATGCCTAGTCACTTTACACTGCCTTCATGTACATACAGTATCTACCTCAAATACCTTATTATTATCTGGTTGGATGCCTAGTCACTTTACACTGCCTTCATGTACATACAGTATCTACCTCAAATACCTTATTATTATCTGTCTGGGTACCTAGCCACTTTACCCTGCCTTCATGTACATACAGTATCTACCTCAAATACCTTATTATTATCTGTCTGGGTACCTAGTCACTTTACCCTGCCTTCATATACATACAGTATCTACCTTAAGTACCTGGTACCTCTGCACATTGATCTGATACTGGTACTCCCTCTATACAGCCCCATTCTTGTGTATTTTATTTTATTCATCTTGTGTTACAATTTTTTGTATTATTATAATGTTTTTTGTTCAAATCTGCATCGTTGGGAAAGATTTGTAAGCAAGCATTTCACTGTAAAGTCTACACCAGTTGTTTTCGGAGCGTTTGATAAATTACATTTGATTTGATTCATGGTAATAAGTGGCTGTTGTCAATGTAATGAACAGTAGAATCATGATGTAAAATGATAACACCCACACCATCAAAAACATGTTTTAATCAGTAATCTATTGTCTGGTCATGTGAGATGGCACTGCAGTGCAAACAAGTGTTTGTGTGTTATGACCATAACCCTCAGGGTCATTGACCTCTCCCTGGGCGGAATGACCTTATGGGTGACATCCCATTGCCTCAGACACAATGGGCCTTGATGATCTACCTACACGCCCTCCATCAGAGGAGAACGATGTTGATCCTGATGGAGGTCCTGATCTACTGGTTGCTATGGATATTAGCCTTTCAGATGAACAGCCCAGGGCAATGTTAAATGATGTCAAGTCAGTTACAGATCTAATCTTCCCAATGTTTCCCGGGTTTTTAGAAGTTCTCTCTACACTCTGTGAGGAATATAAAAACCCTGGTTTACTCACAACTCATGTTACCTGCAGTTTTGACGCTGGAGGTCCATGGATGGTAGTGAATGTCAAACTAGCAGTGAATGTAGAAATTATTTGCGCTTAATTGTTTATATTTTACTAGTAATGTGTGTTTTTGTGTTGGAATGGAAATGGACATTTTTTCAGTTTAAGGCTGTAAGTCGTCCCCTCAAAATCGTTTTTTATTAACATGGCAAAGGCACAGTATCAGTAATTCAGGCCAATATCTTGTCAAAATCAGTTCCCGGTTTTTAAGATGAGTTATATGCCAGAGATTGTCTGGTATGGTTTTCTTGCAGGTTTACTTTCTATCTGAATTGTCTGAACATAAAGCCTGTTCAGCAGCGACAGGCATTTGATTTAGCGGTGGATTTCGATGGATTTCTATGGCAAATAACGGTAAGTGTCGGGGGAAAAGGATGCTGTGCTGCTGACAGGGAGAATGAAATTATTGTTTGCAACCCGATACACACGGGCCTTTGGCTGAACGATGAAACATTTATCATTTACTGTAATAGCTGGACACATATCATTTACAATAAAATAAATTGGTCTGTGCTCAGTTCTTGGCAGGATTCCCCTTAGATTTGGTTTGGTGGTTATGGAATTTAAATTGCTTATGACAGCAGAAGTGCCACCATAGGTTCGGCGCACAGAAAAGCAGCTGACTATGAAAACGATCTGTGTAGATGTTTGATTTGGTCTCTCTCTCTCTCTCTCTCTCTCTCTCTCTCTCTCTCTCTCTCTCTCTCTATCTCTTTATGTGTTTTTATGTTCCTAATATTTCATGTATGTTTTCCATGTAAGTACATTTCTTCAGCGCGTGGTGGTTTTATGAAGGAGTACAGTAATTGAGATTTGCATGTTTCAGAACTCTGCTGCGTAGGCTATGTTATGTGTGTGTATGGACACGTGTGTATGTGTGTAAAAAACAACAACATTACACTACAAACTCGGGAGAACGGATTGTAGTTCCTGAGAGTATATGCCTTCGTATCTCTTTACCGTACCCCTAATGCTCCTCCTCTGAACTTTCCCTCACTCTATCACTCCGTCTTGAATGGGACAGGTTAGTTACAAAACAACGTTGATTGATATTCTTCCCTCATTGCCCTTATGGCTCTGCGTAGCAGGCTGTAGGCTGGCTGACTAAACGTCCTGTCTCTTTAATGGGGCACAAAGGCTGGTTTAGGCCCTGATTTGATGGGGAGGCGTGATTGACGGATTCTTATGGTGAGCGACACAGGCCCTTAAATCAGGCCTGAAGCGCTGTGCCTGTCGTGTGAGGGAGTGAGGGGGCGTATAGCTCTCTGTTCTCAAGGTCGCGCTGTGTGCTGTATCTGTGACAGAATCAGGAATCCTCATGCTGCCTACCTGACAGATTCAGGCCTTGGGGATATATCTTGCATGTCCTCCTCATCCTCTGGAGATGTAGGTTCAGTGCTTCTACTCCTCACTCACTGTCTCTTTCACACACAGACACACCAGCGTGCGCACGCACACACACACACGCCAGCACTCACACGGACACACACACCAATGTCAAAACAACCTTCCCTAAAAAAAAATATTTCTCATTCTCTCACACAATTGGATGATGTTTGAACATGACAAGTCTCCCGAGTACAGCACCATGAAGGGAAGGTTATGTGTTTCTCTGTCTGTCTGCTACAACACACACACACTTACACACACACACATTTATGCACACACACGTTCCAGAGTCATAAAACACATCAACTCCAACGCAAACATTCAAACACGCACATATTTGACGAGTTATTAAACGTGTTCGACCTTTGTCTCGGCAGCATGTCAAGACGCATAATTCATACTGCTACAGATGCTCAAAGGCGTTGTCTTGGGAGCACAATATTCCTCTCTCTCCCTTTCCCTCTTTCTCCCCTTCTCTCCCTCCCTCTCAGGCTCTCTCTCTCTTTCTCTTTCTCTTTCTCTCTCCAACTCTCTCTGTCCTCTCCCTCTCTGCAGTCCCCCCCCCCGTTTATCCAGTTCATCTCCTCACATTTCCCTCCATCTGTCCATTCTGTATCATCCTTATCTCTAGGACCATTTCTGCTCTGTCTTGCTATGTGTAACTCATGGTAAATCCAGGCTTCGCCCGGGGCCCAGAAGGAAGTCTCTTTGGTACTGTTACTAGGAGATGTAATCCATGTGTGTTTGAATATGGTTTACAAAGTCACAGATTAGCCACCCACAGGCCTCTGTCTGACTAACTGTCTGACTGACTGTCGGACTGACTGTCGGACTGACTGATAGGCACCTGCACATACAAGACACAGGGAGCCATTCATCTAGCAGACCTGTTGCTTATCACCTCACACACACAGTGAACACAGTGAACACATTCAAATGTCGCCGTCGATGTAGACAGGGATATAAAGTGCAAAATAAATAGTATCCATCGTTTTGGGGATTTTGGGTGAATTTTATTAACAGGGGATATGTTGCTGTTTGATTCACTGAATTTATTTCAATCCTTGACAAAGAAATGGGAACATTTGCTACAGTGTGAACTGATAATTATTTCAGTGATTAGACAGTGGTAAGAGAACAACATGCATCATGTCTGTGATGGTATAATTTAGCTGGATTTGGTATGCATTTTCTTTTTTTTTTACACACAGCTTTGTGAGAATGGAACCAGTGAGCAGGCTAAGTGTACGTTCCTCCTCCTGAATGTTGCCATCCATCATCCTAGGGTGTTATTCTGTGCTTCACTGACACCTCCTGTCTGTTTGTCCTCCAATTCCCTCCTTCACTCATCTACCCCTCCCTCCAAATGAGAGAGCATCCCTTATATCCTGCTATTTAGGTCTAGATAGTTTGTTTGTCCCTGGGGGACATTGAGAGATGTCCCTGTACACATAATCTCCCCCTCTATCCTCACCTGCATCGCACTCAATGAGAAACCTTCTCAGATTGAAACTTTTCAAAACTGCAACTTTGCGATTCTCCGTTCCTATGGTAAAATCAGCTCTTTCTAGTGACCATTGACGACCTTAGACGAGCCCATTGAAAGGTGATTACATAACAACGACGCAGTAGTAAAGAGAAGCAGCACAGTACTCTCTGAGTTACGTCCCCTCCCTTAAACTTGAGGTCACTCCTACATCCTGCCCCCTCCCTTTCCCCTATGATGCACTAGGGTTCACCCTGACTTCCCCAGGTTTGCACTAGTACAGCCTCATAAAAGGGCCAAATGAAATTCTCAAATTAATTTTGGTGGAGTGATTTGCCGTGACCCCGGGTCTTTCGATTAGTGCGTACGTTTCTCTGAACTCACTTTCAAGCAGACCGTAAGTCTCTTTGCCCTTTATTTTTATACTCCGCATGTACGTGGCACTCTGACAAATATTAATATTTGATGGGCAGCATTTGGAGAAATGCTCGAATTGAGTTTGGGCCTCTATATGGCAATGATGTCCATCTCTGATCATGCAGAAGCATAAATTGCACAAGGGCTGGAATATGCTTTGAGAGCAAAGCTTCTCGCCAAAGGCTTTTTCGAACCTGTGGAATTGACAAAAGGACCTGGAAGTCTTGCCCTGCAATATTGAGTATTAAAGTGTACCAAGCATCTGGCATTTTAAGTGAAACCTCAGGCAAAGGAACAGAAAGTGTCGGGTCAATGTTTTTATCAAGCACCACTATCCCGACAACTGATATGTCCTAAACCGCCAACCACTTTTGCTTTCTACTTTTACAGGTAAAACTCAGAGTCATTGAATGTGTTGCAACTGTACAACTCCTATCAGATAACTCTGCAACGTTATATACACTTACTTACCTTATTCTCGGGTTCTATTTTCCCTGGCATTGATTTGGCTTCGCCCCAAGGTATTCCAGAAAGAAAATGCATCATCACCTCTCACCACCAACATGGCCGCCTTGGGTTCAGAGAGGACAGGTATGAGCAATGCGGTGCCTTGTTTTATAATAAGGGCACACTTTGAACTGGTCTCTAAAGGTCCAAACCGTTTAACTATTGGTATTTCATTTAGCTTTTGGTTGGAGGCCCCTCTGAGCTGCAACACTTTGCGGTTGATCACATCTAAAAAAAATACAGAGCCCCAGAAACTCAGAGTGTGGTACATGCCACCCTTGTAAACACATGAGGTATTTTAAAATTCAACCCACGACTATCCCAAAAATCATCAGTCTCAGGCCTTCCAGACTGGTCCTCTGGTTACAGTAATAAAACAGTGTTTATTTTTATAGTGACACATGTTACTTCAGTAAATCCCACAGTGACCGGGACAAAAGGACATCAGGCGACTTAGACTTTGTACACGTTATAGTTTTCACATACAAAAGGCGAGTTCCACAAGGCTTCTGTTCACGGCAAACATTTGACTTTGGCTGCGTTCTCACATTCGTCTTTTGGCCAATCCGATCAGCTCTGAAAAAAGATCTGGTGCGAAAAGATCTGATGTGATCAGTCAAAAGATTGATTCATGGGAAAAAAAATCAGAATTGGGCTGTGCCTGTGTAATTATTGCAATGAACGTTCCACAATGTTACGGTGAAACATCAAGCATCCAATTTTTGAAATGACTACTGTGGCATTTTATGGGCAATAATCTCGAACTGCAACTCACTTTGCTATTCCTACTATACGCAATGGAAAGCCTACATGGACACATGATTATTTGTTGTGACAGATTAGATCCCAGATAGACATTTTACGTTTGCCGCACACTACCTTCTCAGACTGTGGGCTAACGCTAGTCAACAGTCGCAGGCTCGCGGCTAACACGAAACAAATGGGATGTGCTAGCTAAAGTTCACAAACGATTTATCTCGTTGAACGCACCTCGGGTGTTCTGTTGTTAAACCCTCTGCACGTTGCCTGATGGCGAAATAGAAATGATCTCACATCCATCAGCACTTGACCTTTACTAGAGCCCAAACATGTTTCAAAAATTAAATCAACAACGCCTCTCACTGTACCCACATTCATTAGCTGGGATCTGCCCTTCGCCTACGGCAAAATAAATTACAAGCATAGTGAGAGAGGGTCTTAACACAGAACTGTGTGCTGTTCAACATAATGGCCCTATTCTTTACGTTGTGTTGGTGAAGGGGTGTTATCATGTATATTGTATATAATGTATATTTCATTCATTCAACTTTGGCATGTTTCCGCCCTTGGGCTGAGATGCATTCAAGGCATCTGACACACACAGCCTGGAGCTGGACAGGAGACTCTCATGGTTTACAACAAGTGGCGGTCTATGGTAATCAAAAGCAAACACACATTCCTACTCTGCCCCCAGGCCAGTATTAATATTGATGTGATATTAGAGCATCTGCCTTCCAACTCTGTGGATATGTATTTTTCAGCTATCTCAGCTTCCCGTTGCCCTGGATGTAGGTCAATTATTGTTTTGGAGATCGCTTTAAAAAGACCCGGCGAAAACAGTCATCAATAGAAAACCAGGTTTGAACACATTCATTATATAGAGAGGTTTGTTTCTCAGCTCTACGCCAAGTTTGTGATTTTCTGATTGGTCGTTATTAACCTGTTGTAGGTACTAGGTACCTAAGGATCACAAGTCAGGATGATCGATGTGTATGTGACCATATATGTAACTTTCTGCATGTGGCCCCGAATCTGTCTGTGCCCGTAACAACCACCTCTATGTTGACTTGGCAACAGGGCTCAGCACACACCGTCATGGCCACTATCTGATCCTCATGTGACACAGGCTACAAATGAGAGAAACTCTCCCTGTGTCCAGAAATAGTGCCCAATGCATTATATTTATTACCAACACTTCAAGGAGAAGTACACACTCCCTCACACACAACACACAACACACACACAGTGCCAATAGCAGCACAGCACCTTCATTAAGACCCAGTGTCTCCCCCTTCCCCTTGTCTCTCTCCCCACCACAGTGAGCTCTATCTCCTGGTGTTGTCAGCCAATAATTGAAGCATACGCTTAAAAGACCTGGGGACGATTCTGAAGGGGCCCCCTTTAATGAAGCCTGATCTCATTAAAAGATACAGCTCCAATTGTGAGGAGAGAGGAAAACAAGAGACAAAGGAGGAGCTTTTCTACATACAGTATATATACATCCAATAGGATAATAATAATAATAATAATAATGATCATAATAGTCATAATAATGATCATAATAATAATAATAATGATCATAATAGTATTCATAATGATCATAATAATAATAAGGCTCATAATAATGATCATAATAATAATAATGATCATAATACTCATAATAATAATAATAATAATGATCGTAATAATAATCATAATGATCATAATAATAATAAGGATCATAATAATGATCATAATTCTAATAATGATCATAATACTCATAATAATGATCACAATAATAATGATCATAATTCTAATAATGATCATAATACACATAATAATGATCATAATAATAATAATGATAATAATAATGATAATAATAATAATGATCATAATAATAATAATGTCCATAATAATAATACTAATGATAATAATAATAATAATAATAATAATAATAATAATAATAATAATAATAATAATAATGATAAAAGGATGATAATAATGGTCCTAATATTGATAATAATGATAATAATAATACTAATGATAATACTAATAATAATAATAATGATCGGAATACTCATAATAATAAGAATAAGAATAATAATAATAATAAAATGATCATAATAATGGTCATAATAATAATAATAATGGTCATAATAACAATAATAGCAAAATATATAATAATGAAATGGCATGCTATACATTCCATAAGGGAGGTCATGGTGGACTAAACAGTTCTACTCTTTGCCATGAGCAATGAGATAATAAAGCTTTGATATGTGTCACGGATCCCTCCGGAACTTTCATCACACACACCTGTCCCCTATTCCCACCGATTAGTATTTGTATATATGTGCCCTTTGGTTTCCATTGGGCTGTCCATTATTGTTACAATGTCCGTTGGTGCGTGTGAGTACCTGTGCTGTGTGTTTTGGCTTTTGTGCCAATGTGGTTTGGGCAGATGATTACGGGTCTCTTCCCGTGGGTTAATCATTGTGCATTTATCTGTGTATTTATCCGAGGTACTCCTCTCTCTTTTGTTTGGGTTTCAACCCTGTGTTTTTGTTACGTGTTTGTTTGGTCTTCGTCCCCGTGCCTTTCCACGGCACACCGTAATTTGGGCTTAATAAAAAAACTATTCCTGCGTCTGTCTCCCGATCCTTCATGCCATCGTGACAATATGTCTGTGAACTATGAACAGTGATTTGTAGGAAGTTCATGGAAGGAAGTGCACTTTGGAATATTAACATCCTTTCACTTGCTTAAATGGAGCCCGTAACCACTGACAACCATGCAAACATGTTACCAATACCATCCTGGTTATCAACCTCACCAATTTAGAATGGAAAAACAAACCTAGTGTGCCTACTGGCAGTTGAGCACCAAATGGTGATGGAGTGGACAAGAGGTGGGAGACCCTGAGCGAGGTAAACAGAGGAGGAGAGGAGAGAAGGAGTGAAGGAGGGAATGGATTGGTGCTACGTAGAGAGACAGTGGTAGACGGATGTGACATTTAATTCACCTGCCCCCCTAGGAGCTAGCTGCCTGTTGTATTGAGAGACAGACAGGACAGGCTCTTTAAAGGAGGAGCTGAGAGTGGACTGATGCTCTGTGACAGGATACAGGACAGGGGCTTCTAATGAAGGTGTCAAATGTGTGTAAAATGACATTTTCCCACGTCTTATCCATGTAAATAACATTGGTGGTTTGTGTGCTTTCCTTTGTATGTACCAAGGTAATAGTGCTGTCAAATGCTCCCTAAGCACTGGACAGGCGGGAGACTCCGGCAGCTCCTGACTGACGGGCGGCTCTGGCAACTCCTGGCTGAAGGGCGGCTCTGGCAACTCCTGACTGATGGGCGGCTCTGGCAGCTCCTGACTGACTGGCGGCTCTGGCAGCTCCTGACTGACTGGCGGCTCTGGCAGCTCCTGACAGATGGGCGGCTCTGGCAGCGCTGGACAGGAGGGAGACTCTGGCAGCACTGGAGACACCTGGCTCGGTGCCCACTCTAGCCCGGCCGATAAGCACGGGAAGTTGGCTCAGGTCTCCTACCTGACTTAGCCACACTCCCCATGTGCCTCCCTCCCAATACATTTTTGGGGCTGCCTCTCGTCCCTGTTGCACTGCCGTGTTTGTGTCGCCAACTCCATTCTCCTGTAACCCTCTTCGCACTGCTCCAGAGAATCCCAGGCCGGCTCCGGCACTCTCCCTGGGTCGACCGACCACCTCTCTATTTCGTCCCATGTTGTCACCTCCTCCAGATAGCGCTGCTCCTTACCACGCTGCTTGGTCCTTGGTTGGTGGGTGATTCTGTAACGCTCGCTATCCTCAAACTCCCTGTCATAAATCGACCAAGGCGCAGCGTGCATGTAGTTCCACATCCTTTAATGAACGTGAAACTGAAAAAAACAAAAAACAAACAGGTAAACAGCAAAGAACGTGACGCAACCGAGGTGCACACAAACACACATGGAAAAATAACAGACTACCCACCCCAACTCACGCCCTGACCAAACTAAAACAAATACATAACAAAGGAACTAAGGTCAGAACGTGACAACACCTTAGCCAAATACATTTAAACTCTGTTTTTCACAATTCCTGACATTCAATCCTAGTAAAAATTCCCCTGTTTTAGGTCAGTTAGGATCACCATTTTGTTTTAAGAATGTGAAATGTCAGAATAATAGTAGAGAGAATGATACATTTCAGCATTTCATTCTTTCATCACATTCCCAGTGGGTCAGAAGTTTACATACACTCAATTACAATTTGGTAGCATTGCCTTTCAATTGTTTAACTAGGGTCAAATGTTTTGTGTAGCCTTCCAGAAGCTTCCAACAATAAGTTGGGTGAATTTTGGCCCATTCCTCCTGACAGAGCTGTTGTAACTGAGTCAGGTTTGTAGGCCTCCTTGCTCTCACGTGCTTCTGCAGTTCTGCCCACAAATTTTCTATAGGAATGTGGTCAGGGCTTTGTGATGGCAACTCCAATACATCGACTTTGTTGTCCTTAAGCCATTTTACCACAACTTTGGAAGTATGCTTGGGGTCAATGTCTATTTCGAAGACCCATTTGCGACCAAGCTTTAACTTCCTGACTGATGTCTTGAGATGTTGCTACAATATATCCACATAATTTTCCGGTCACAACTTGCAGGCTTGTTTTCGAATTGCTGTGCGTTTTGTTGCCAACCTATTTTGCTACCTGACAACTTTACGGGTTTCACTTTTTAATTACCGTTCATATATTTATTTATTTTTTCCTCAACTTTTTCTCTCCGGACGCTTTATCTGGACACGATTCGTCAGGACCTCCAACAGCCGAAGCTAAGTAGTAACATTAACATGATGCCTTCTAATTGCAGCCGCTGTGCTCGCCTTACGGCGAGGATAGCTGTACTGCAAGCCCAGCTTCAGACGCAATCGTTAGGCAAGGGTAATTTCAGTGTAGGAAAGGATGAAACAGCGTCTGTGCCACCAGTAAGTACAGATAGTAGTATAAATCCCCTGGCACAGTCCCCGCAGCCGGACAACTTTCTCACGGTTTCTGGAAGGAAATGCTGTAGGAAAGCTCAACCGGTGTCGCTCATTCAGCAGACAGAAACTTTCAACCGGTTCTCCCCATTAAGCAGCGGGTCGGTGTCAGAGGCCGAGTCTTCTCTGGTCTCTACTCCTCCCGTTACGGGGTCTGAGACGCCGAAGCTTCCCACCATTAGCTCTGACAAATTGAAAACTCTAGTCATTGGCGACTCCATTACCCGCAGTATTAGACTTAAAGCGAATCATCCAGCGATCATACACTGTTTACCCGGGGGCAGGGCTACCGACGTTAAGGCTAATCTGAAGATGGTGCTGGCTAAAGCTAAAACTGGCGAGTGTAGAGAGTATAGAGATATTGTTATCACGTCGGCACCAACGATGTTAGGATGAAACAGTCAGAGATCACCAAGCGCAACATAGCTTCTGCGTGCATATCAGCTAGAAAGATGTGTCGGCATCGAGTAATTGTCTCTGGCCCCCTCCCAGTTAGGGGAGTGATGAGCTCTACAGCAGAGTCTCACAACTCAATCGCTGGTTGAAAACTGTTTTCTGCCCCTCCCAAAAGATAGAATTTGTAGATAATTGGCCCTCTTTCTGGGACTCACCCACAAACAGGACCAAGCCTGACCTGCTGAGGAGTGACGGACTCCATCCTAGCTGGAGGGTGCTCTCATCTTATCTGCCAACATAGACAGGGCTCTAACTCCTCTAGCTCCACAATGAAATAGGGTGCAGGCCAGGCAGCAGGCTATTAGCCAGCCTGCCAGCATAGTGGAGTCTGCCACTAGCATAGTCAGTGTAGTCAGCTCAGCTATTACCATTGAGACCGTGTCTGTGCCTCGACCTAGGTTGGGCAAAACTAAACATGGCGGTGTTCGCCTTAGCAATCTCACTAGGATAAAGACCACCTCCATTCCTGTCATTACTGAAAGAGATCATGATACCTCACATCTCAAAATAGGGCTACTTAATGTTAGATCCCTTACTTCAAAGGCAATTATAGTCAATGAACTAATCACTGATCATAATCTTGATGTGATTGGCCTGACTGAAACATGGCTTAAGCCTGATGAATTTACTGTGTTAAATGAGGCCTCACCTCCTAGCTACACTAGTGACCATATCCCCGTGCATCCCGCAAAGGCGGAGGTGTTGCTAACATTTACGATAGCAAATTTCAATTTACAAAAAAAAAAAAATGACGTTTTCGTCTTTTGAGCTTCTAGTCATGAAATCTATGCAGCCTACTCAATCACTTTTTATAGCTACTGTTTACAGGCCTCCTGGGCCATATACAGCGTTTCTCACTGAGTTCCTGAATTCCTATCAGACCTTGTAGTCATTGCAGATAATATTCTAATCTTTGGTGACTTTAATATTCACATGGAAAAGTCCACAGACCCACTCCAAAAGGCTTTTGGAGCCATCATCGACTCAGTGGGTTTTGTCCAACATGTCTCTGAACCCACTCACTGTCACAGTCATACGCTGGACCTAGTTTTGTCCCATGGAATAAATGTTGTGGATCTTAATGTTTTCCTCATAATCCTGGACTATCGGACCACCATTTTATTACGTTTGCAATTGCAACAAATAATCTGCTCAGACCCCAACCAAGGAACATCAAAAGTCGTGCTATAAATTCACAGACAACACAAAGATTCCTTGATGCCCTTCCAGACTCCCTCTGCCTACCCAAGGACGCCAGAGGACAAAAATCCGTTAACCACCTAACTGAGGATCTCAATTTAACCTTGCGCAATACCCTAGATGCAGTTGCACCCTAAAAACTAAAAAAATGTCTCATAAGAAACTAGCTCCATGGTACACAGAAAATACCCGAGCTCTGAAGCAAGCTTCCAGAAAATTGGAACGGAAATGGCGCCACACCAAACTGGAAGTCTTCCGACTAGCTTGGAAGGACGGTACCCTGCAGTACCGAAGAGCCCTTACTGCTGCTCGATCGTCCTATTTTTCTAACTTAATTGAGGAAAATAAGAACAATCCGAAATTCCTTTTTGATACTGTGGCAAAGCTAACTAAAAAGCAGCATTCCCAAGAGAGGATGACTTTCACTTTAGCAGTGATAAATTCATGAACTTCTTTGAGGAAAAGATTATGATTATTAGAAAGCAAATTACGGACTCCTCTTTAAACCTGTGTATTCCTCCAAACCTCAGTTGTCCTGAGTCTGCACAACTCTGCCAGGACCTAGGATCAAGAGAGACGCTCAAGTGTTTTAGTACTATATCTCTTGACACAATGATGAAAATAATCATGGCCTCTAAACCTTCAAGCTGTATACTGGACCCTATTCCAACTAAACTACTGAAAGAGCTGCTTCCTGTGCTTGGCCCTCCTATGTTGAACATAATAAACGGCTCTCTATCCACTGGATGTGTACCAAACTCACTAAAAGTGGCAGTAATAAAGCCTCTCTTGAAAAAGCCAAACCTTGACCCAGAAAATATAAAAAACTATCGGCCTATATCGAATCTTCCATTCCTCTCAAAGATTTTAGAGAAGGCTGTTGCGCAGCAACTCACTGCCTTCCTGAAGACAAACAATGTATACGAAATGCTTCAGTCTGGTTTTAGACCCCATCATAGCACTGAGACGGCACTTGTGAAGGTGGTAAATGACATTTTAATGGCATCGGACCGAGGCTCTGCATCTGTCCTCGTGCTCCTAGACCTTAGTGCTGCTTTTGATACCATCGATCACCACATTCTTTTGGAGAGATTGGAAACCCAAATTGGTCTACACGGACATGTTCTGGCCTGGTTTAGGTCTTATCTGTCGGAAAGATATCAGTTTGTCTCTGTGAATGGTTTGTCCTCTGACAAATCAACTGTACATTTCGGTGTTCCTCAAGGTTCTGTTTTAGGACCACTATTGTTTTCACTATATATTTTACCTCTTGGGGATGTTATTCGAAAACATAATGTAAACTTTCACTGCTATGCGGATGACACACAGCTGTACATTTCAATGAAACATGGTGAAGCCCCAAAATTGCCCTCGCTAGAAGCATGTGTTTCAGACATAAGGAAGTGGATGGCTGCAAACTTTCTACTATTAAACTCGGACAAAACAGAGATGCTTGTTCTAGGTCCCAAGAAACAAAGAGATCTTCTGTTGAATCTGACAATTAATCTTAATGGTTGTACAGTCGTCTCAAATAAAACTGTGAAGGACCTCGGCGTTACTCTGGACCCTGATCTCTCTTTTGAAGAACATATCAAGACCATTTCGAGGACAGCTTTTTTCCATCTACGTAACATTGCAAAAATCAGAAACTTTCTGTCCAAAAATGATGCAGAAAAATTAATCCATGCTTTTGTCACTTCTAGGTTAGACTACTGCAATGCTCTATTTTCCGGCTACCCGGATAAAGCACTAAATAAACTTCAGTTAGTGCTAAATACGGCTGCTAGAATCCTGACTAGAACCAAAAATTTGATCATATTACTCCAGTGCTAGCTCTCTACACTGGCTTCCTGTCAAAGCAAGGGCTGATTTCAAGGTTTTACTGCTAACCTACAAAGCATTACATGGGCTTGCTCCTACCTACCTCTCTGATTTGGTCCTGCCGTACATACCTACACGTACGCTACGGTCACAAGACGCAGGCCTCCTAATTGTCCCTAGAATTTCTAAGCAAACAGCTGGAGGCAGGGCTTTCTCCTATAGAGCTCCATTTTTATGGAACGGTCTGCCTACCCATGTCAGAGACGCAAACTCGGTCTCAACCTTTAAGTCTTTACTGAAGACTCATCTCTTCAGTGGGTCATATGATTGAGTGTAGTCTGGCCCAGGAGTGGGAAGGTGAACGGAAAGGCTCTGGAGCAACGAACCGCCCTTGCTGTCTCTGCCTGGCCGGTTCCCCTCTTTCCACTGGGATTCTCTGCCTCTAACCCTGTTACGGGGCTGAGTCACTGGCTTGCTGGGGCTCTCTCGTGCCGTCCCTGGGGGGTGCGTCACCTGGGTGGGTTGATTCACTGTTGTGGTCGGCCTGTCTGGGTTGCCCCCCTTGGGTTGTACCGTGGCGGAGATCTTTGTGGGCTATACTCGGCCTTGTCTCAGGATGGTAAGTTGGTGGTTGAAGATATCCCTCTAGTGGTGTGGGGGCTGTGCTTTGGCAAAGTGGGTGGGGTTATATCCTTCCTGTTTGGCCCTGTCCGGGGGTGTCCTCGGATGGGGCCACAGTGTCTCCTGACCCCTCCTGTCTCAGCCTCCAGTATTTATGCTGCAGTAGTTTGTGTCGGGGGGCTAGGGTCAGTTTGTTATATCTGGAGTACTTCTCCTGTCCTATTCGGTGTCCTGTGTGAATCTAAGTGTGCGTTCTCTAATTCTCTCCTTCTCTCTTTCTTTCTCTCTCTCGGAGGACCTGAGCCCTAGGACAGTGCCCCAGGACTACCTGACATGATGGCTCCTTGCTGTCCCCATTCCACCTGACTGCTGCTGCTCCAGTTTCAACTGTTCTGCCTTATTATTATTCGACCATGCTGGTCATTTATGAACATTTGAACATCTTGGTCATGTTCTGTTATAATCTCTACCCGGCACAGCCAGAAGAGGACTGGCCACCCCACATAGCCCGGTTCCTCTCTAGGTTTCTTCCTAGGTTTTGGCCTTTCTAGGGAGTTTTTCCTAGCCACCGTGCTTTTACACCTGCATTGTTTGCTGTTTGGGGTTTTAGGCTGGGTTTCTGTACAGCACTTTGAGATATCAGCTGATGTACGAAGGGCTATATAAATAAATTTGATTTGATTTGAAAAATAAATTTGATTTGAAATTTGATTTGATTTGATAATTTTCTTTCCTCATGATGCCATCTATTTTGTGAAGTGCACCAGTCCCTCCTGCAACAAAGCACAACATGATGCTGCCACCCCCGTTCTTCACGGTTTGGGATGGTGTTCTTCGTCTTGCAAGTCTCCCCGTTTTTCCTCCAAACATAACGATGGTCATTATGGCCAAACAATTCTATTTTTGTTTCATCAGACCAGCCCGTTTCATCAGCCCCTTTACTGTGGATATAGATACTTTTGTAAGTATTTCCTCCAGCATCTTCACAAGGTCCTTTGCTGTTATTCTAGGATTGATTTGCACGTTTCGCACCAAAGTATGTTCATCTCTAGGAGACTGAACGCATCTCTTTCCTGAGCTGTATGATGGCTCTGTGGTCCCATGGCGTTTATACTTGTACACTATTGTTTGTACAGATGAACGTCGTACCTTCGGGCATTTGAAAATTGCTCCCAAGGATGAACCAGCCTTTTTTCTGAGGTCTTGGCTGATTTCCCATGATGTCAAGCAAAAAGGCATTGAGTTTGAAGGTAGGCCTTGAAATACATCCACAGGTACACCTCCAATTGACTCAAATTATGTTAATTGGCCAATCAGAAGCTTCTAAAGCCATAACATCATTTTCTGGAATTTTCAAAGCTGTTTAAAGGTACAGTCAACTTAGTGTATGTACACTTCTGACCCACTGGAATTGTGATACAGTGAATTATAAGTGAAATAATCTGTCTGTAAAAAATTGTTGGAAAAATGACTTGTGTCATGCACAAAGTAGATGTCCTAACCAACTTGCCAAAACTACAGTTTGTTAACAAGAAATTTGTGGAGTGATTGAAAAATGATTTTTAATGACTCCAACCTATGTGTATGTAAACTTCAGACTTCAACTGTAGATACCCCCACTAGAATTCATATACTTTAATGAAGACAGCTTCTCAATCCTGGAGGGGGAAATCAATCATTTTCAGCCCCAGGGACATGTACTAGTCTGTGGCGACCTAATTTCCAGAACTGGACAAGAACCTGACACCGTCACCACACAGGGGGACAAACACCTGCCTGGAGGTGACAGCATTCCCTCCCCCATATGGCCCCCAAGGCACAACTACAACAACATAACCAACAAAAATGGGTGACAAATCCTGCAGCTCTGTCACACGTTGGGTATGTACATAGTCAATGGTAGGCTTCGAGGGGACTCCTATGGTAGGTACACCTATAGCTCATCTCTTGGCAGTGGTACTGTAGACTACTTAATCACTGACCTCAACCCAGTGTTTCTCAGAGCGTTCACAGTCAGCCCACTGACACCCCTATCAGATCACAGCAAAATCACAGTCTACTTGAACAGAGCAATACTCAATCATGAGGCATCAAAGCCAAAGGAACTGAATAATGTTAAGAAATGCTATGGATTGAATGTAGTGTGGAAACCTACCAAAAAAACAACTAGTCAACAAATGATATCTCTTTTAGAGAACTTCCTGAACAAAACGTTCCACTGTAGTGAAGGTGTGAACTTGGCAGTAGAAAATCTAAACCGTATATTTGACCTCTCAGCTTCCCTATCATACCTAAAGTGTTCAAACAGAAAACTAAAGAAAATTAACAACAATTACAAATGGTTTGATAAAGAAGGCAAAAACCTCAAAGAAATTGAGAAACCTATCCAATCAAAAACATAGAGACCCAGAAAACCTGAGTCTACGCCTTCACTCTGGTGACTCACTAAAACAATACAGAAATACACAACGGAGAAAAACAAGGTACAGCCATTTAGAAATCAGCTCAATGTAATTGAAGAATCCATAGACTCTAACCACTTCTGGGAAAATTGGAAAACACTAAACAAACAACAGCACGAAGAGTTATCTATCCACATTGGAGATGTACTGTATGGGTAAACCACTTCTCCAATCTTTTTGGCCCTATTACAAAGAACAAACAGCAAAAACATATACATGATCAAATATTAAAGACTACCAGAACCTACTGGATTCTACAATTACATTGAATGAACTACAGGATGAAATATACAAACCCCCCAAACCAAAATGGTATCCTTAATGAAATGATAAAATATGCCTACAACAAATTCCAATTGGCTATACTTAAACTCTTTAACATCATTAGCTCTGGCATCTTCCCCAATATTTGGAGCCAAGGACTGATCACCCCAATCCACAAAAGTGGAGACAAATTTGACCCCAATAACTACCATGGGATATGCATCAACAGCAACCTTGAGAAAATCCTCTGCATTACCATTAACAGCAGACTCATACATTTCCTCAGTGAAACAATGTTCTGAGCAAATGTCAAATGGGCTTTTTACCAAATTACCGTACGACAGACCATGTATTCACCCTGCACACCATAATTGACAAACAAACAAACCAAAACAAAGGCAAAGTCTGTTCATGCTTTGTTGATTTTTAAAAAATCCTTTGACTCAATTTGGCATGAGGGTCTGCTATACAAATTGATGTAAAGTAGTGTTGGGAGAAGAACATGCGACATTATAAAATCCATGTACAAAACGTGTGTTTGAGGTTAAAATGGGCAAAAAACACAGACATTTCTTTACACAGGGAAATGGGGTGACATAGGGATGCACCTTAAGCCCCACCCTCTTCAACATATATATCAACGAATTGTCGAGGGCACTAGAACTTTCCGCAGGGTCCAGCCTCACCCTACTAGAATCTTAAGTAAAATGTCTACTGTATGCTGGTGCTTCTGTCACCAACCAAAGAGGGCCTACAGCAGCACCTAGATCTTCTGCACAGATTCAGCCAGACCTGGGCCCTGACAGTAAATCTCAGTAAGACAAAAAATATTGGTGTTCCAAAAAAGGTACAGTCACCAGGACAACAAATACAAATTCCATCTAGACACTGTTGCCTAGAGCACACAAAAAGACTGTACATACCACGGCCTAAACATCAGCGGCATATGTAACTTCCACAAAGCTGTGAACGTGCTGAGAGACAAGGCAAGAAAGGCCTTCTATGCCATCAAAAGGAACATAAAATTCAAAATACCAATTAGGATCTGGCAAAAAGTACTTGAATCATCTATGTAACCCATTGCCCTTTATGGTTGTGAGGTCTGGGGTCCACTCACCAACCAAGAATTCACAAAAAGGGACAAACACCAATTGAGACACTGCATGCAGAATTCTGCAAAAATATCCTCAGTGTACAACGTAAAACACCAAATAATGCATGTAGAACAGAATTTGACCGGTACCCGTTAATGATCAAAATCCAGAAAGGAGCCGTTAAAATCTACAGCTATGTAAAAAGAAGCTATTCCCAAACCTTCCTCAACAAAGCCATCACCTACAGAGAGATCAACCTGGAGAAGAGTCCCCTAAGCAAGCTGGTCCTGGGGCTCTGTTCACAAACACAAACAACCCCCACAGAACCCCAAGACAGCAACACAATTAGACCCAACCAAATCATGAGAAAACAAAAAGATAATTACTTGACACATTGGAAAGAACTAACAAAAACGAGCAAACTAGAATGCTATTTGGCCCTAAACAGAGAATACACAGTGGAAGAATATCTGACCACTGTGACTGACCCAAATTTAAGAAAAGGTTTTGCACAGACTCAGTGAGCATAGCCTTGCTATTGAGAAAGGCCACCGTAGGCAGACTTGGCTCCCAATAGAAGACAAGGCTATGTGCACACTGCCCACAAAATTAGGTGGAAACTGAGCTGCACTTCCTAACCTCCTGACAAATGTATGACCAAAGAGACACATATTTCCCTCAGTTTTCACAGATCCACAAAGAATTTGAAAACAAACCAAATTTTGATAAACTCCCATATCTACTGGGTGAAATACTACAATGTGCCATCACAGCAGCAAATGTGTGACCCGTTGCCACAAGAAAAGGGCCACCAGTGAAGAACAAACACCTTTGTAAATACAACCCATATTTATGTTTATTTATTTTCCCTTTATACTATTTGCACATCGTTACAACACTGTATATAGACTTAATATGACATTTGAAATGTCTTTATTCTTTTGGAACTTCTGCGAGTGTAATGTTTACTGTCACACCCTGATCTGTTTCACCTGTCTGTGTTATTGTCTCCACCCACTCCAGGTGTCGCTTGTTTTCCCCAGTGTATTTATCCCTGTGTTTCCTGTCTCTCTGTGTCAGTTCGTCTTGTATGTTCCAAGTCAACCAGCATTTTTCCTGTACTACTGCCTTTGCATTCTCCTTTTTCTAGTCCTCCCGGTTTTGACCCTTGCCTGTTCTGGACCCTGTACCCGTCTGCCTGACCATTCTGCCTGCCTTGACCTCGAGCCTTTCTGCTACTCTGTATCTCCTGGACTCCTGAACTGGTTTTGACCTTTGACCTGTCCACAGCCATTCTCTTGCCTACTCCTTTTGGATTATTAAACATCTTTAACTCAAACCATCTGCCTCCTGTGTCTGCATGTGGGCCTCACCTTGTGTCATGATAGTTTACTGTTAATTTGTATTGTTTATTTCAATTTTGTTTATCATCTATTTCACTTGCTTAGGCAATGTTTACATATGTTTCCCATGAATTTAATGTAATTGAATTGAGAGAGAAAGAGAGAAATTATTAAAAAAATACAACCATATTATCGGGATATTTTTCCACTTTCTATCCCTCCAGTTCAAACGAAGCTTCTGAAGGCTGACCTTAGATATCTCTTTTTAAACTGTGGGAAAATAAATCGGTCAGAAGAGAAGTCAGGCCTTTCCATTTCAGATCTGGTCTTGGAAGTAAGAGATAGTGTGGCTGGAATACTGAGTATTGCCAGAGGGGATTTGAACAGTTCAGTTTGTAGAGTACTAATGTTACAGAGCTAACACAGCACATGAAGACACCATCAGGATTTTAAAAGACCATTACAAGTAAATACCCAATATATGGCTACATGAAGCTAAATCTTGTTTTTGCTTCTCAAACACCTTCAATTCAAGCAATAGCCCATCAGTGAGTTAGTCATTTATGACTCAGAATGATATAAAATCTAATGAGAATCATAACTGAACCCCATCTCAATGATAGCTATCCAGGGAGAAATGTGAGAAAATCTTGTGGAAAATCTTAACCCCTAGATAGCTATAGGCTGGTATCCACAGGGCCAAGTAAAGGTTTCCTGGTCTGTTGGCCATGTGTTTTTTATCCTTCCTCCACCATGTCCGTGACATCGCCTTTCACCACCAGTGGCACCTCCCTCCCCTTGTCTCTCCGGCCACTCGCGCATTCCCTCCTGCACTTGTCAACACACTGACACATGATCCTAATTGGCCTCGGAGGCAGGGGTGTCTGCTGGCCCTGGCAGGAGTGTTTAAACACCCTCCCATGAAACCAGAGAAAGTGAAAGGCCAATTCTCTCTGGGCAGGAATGGAAATGCCAAACACAAACAACAGCCTCATTTTGGCATATCAAACGGGACAGACCCCGTACCCTGAGACATCAAACAAGGTTTCATTCCACCTGGTCAGACCAGACCCCATTCCTGACAGGTCAGAGGAGAAACCCATTCAAGTCCATTAAACACAACAACCATTCCGGCCTGTCAACAGATTTGGCGAACGAGTCACAGTTTGTGTTCTCACATAAATACTCTCACTGGCAGGACCGTGCACATACACAAGCAGGTAGTTATAATTTCCTTGTTTGTTTGGGGTTCCTCAGGGCTCTATTGCTTGACCATACAGTATACATCTGACATTCTTCCCAACTCTGGTCTTCAAGCACCCCCAACAGCACATATTTTTGTTGTTGTCCTATACAAGTACACCTGATTCTACTTGTAATCAAGCCCTTGACATATAGAATCAGGTGTTTCGTCTGGGGCTACCATAAAAATGTGTGATGTTAGGGGTACTCAAGGATTGGAGTTGGGAAACACTGTTCTAAACAATTCAAAGGTCTGTAATATAATGTGTGTGGGATGGGGCATTGTTCCGAGTATAATAAAGTGAAAGTAGCAGTGCAGGAAGCTCAGCTGACCTTGTGTCGGCCTACACCAACGTGGGAGCAAATTGCCATAAATTACAGGTGGCAGCTGGTAATTTACGACTCACAGAAAAACAGGCTGAATCATGGACAACAAAACACAGAGGATCTGACAAATGTCTCTAGACATTTAATGGCCGGTCAGTGTCTATAGTGCAGTTATAGTGCAGTTCAACCAGCAGAAACACCATCATTATCATTGGAGGTGTATGTTTTGTGGTCCTGGTAAATAACACTGTAGTCCAACTATCATTAGAAAGGCAATCTACCCATTTACAGGATGTGTGTAAATGCTTCCATTCTGTGTCTTTTCCAGACCAGCCTTCTGTTTTGATAAATTACACCCGCTGTCAAGAATAGATAGTAATAGCTATGTAACCACCTTTTGTTTTGTATGTTTGTGTTGGTGAAATTCCCTCTACTGTAAAAACAGTACATTTCTATCACACTTCTATCCCCCCTCTCCTGCTCTCTCTCTCTCTCTCTATCTATCTCCAATGGCCATGAGTGACAGTGCAGTACCTACTTCTAATGACACTCTCCAGCACGTTAGGTTCTCTTTCTTATAGTGCAGTGGAGTGTCCGCGGCGTCCATCATTCAGGCAGACTCACGACGACAAGGACGAATTAAACATTCAGCCTAATGGAGAGGAGGAGGTCGATCACGTCACATAACCAGGCATCGGGCCACAGCCCACCAGGAACTCACCAACTTCTCATATACGTACAGCAGGTCCTAGAGCTACTGAATCTACGTCATCATGTACCCAACGAAATTAGCCACACACTCCCAGACCATAAAACAAACATGGCAATGGCGATCTGACATTTCAGATGATTAGATCATTTCCCCAAATATTTACGATATACAATAGAACATGAGTTGTTACATAGTAACAGTACCTATTCAAAAACATCTCCCAGGGATGAATAATGTATGAGCTCCAATGGATGAATTATTCAATAATGTGTCCTGGTTTTAGGGGCTTTAAAGTCTAGATTCTTCCCATGTGAAAGGCTGCCGAAGCCAGAGTCACTTTCAGAGCATGTTCCGGCTACTCTCGGTGCAAAACACATACACGTGTCATAGGAGTGATGCCTCGTCTATACTTCATCCTTGGTGACATTCAAATGTATTTCCCTGGTGGTTTCCGCAAATTATTCTGAAACAGAAAAGACGACTGTTTGAGCTACGTTAATAGAATGACGTTCTCTCTCTGTTCCTCTTTTGGTACTCTCTCTGTAAATCTCTCTCTCTCTGTTTCCATCTCCATCCTCTCGCTTTCTCCTCCCATTTGAATAGCAGCAGTAGGGTGGATTCAGGGGGGACTGGAGCTGGGACTGAGGCCTCAGAATTGGAGCATTGAAATGGGTCACTTTCTCCTCACTGGTCCACCTCATGAGTTATTCAGACGCCCTGCGCTCCGCAGTCTGACGAGCCAACAGACGACAGGTTCCGCTCTGAGCCAGTCTGGGATATACAAACACATAAAACACCCCCTCGCTGCTTGCAACCCTACTCCCTGCTACAAAAGGAAGGCAAATGTGGATTCAGGCTTGCTATATTTCAGGAAGGGTTAGTACCCATGGTTACAAGGGCCAACTGTATTTTGGCAGGGAAATGTGGAAGGTTTTCAAGTAGACCTCTGTATCCAGTGTTAGGTGGTTCTGTATGTATATACTGTATTTGAGGGATCTGCTCTCCATCTTGCTCAGGGCTCATTCCCTCCTTAGTCCTGCGGCTGTCATCAGGAGTATTATGGAGTGTGGGAGACACCTTGTGTTTTGACACAGTTGTCAACCATGTTGTGAGGAGAATACTTCAGTCCAACCTTCCAGATGGTCACCTGTCACCAGCTCATTAAAATATTTGTTTTGTTTTGGACAACGGGGTGTATATTTGTTGATTGACCAACTGAAAGCGTTAGTAGCAACAGAAATATTTAGGGTACCTAACAGTTTTTGTAATGTTTTCACATGGCTTCACTGGGCTCTGTTTTTAGTCTTGCACTCCGGTGTATTTCACTCAGAGAGCTAAAACAAACCGTTACCAACCAAATCGTTCCTTTGAAGTCTTTCAGCAGGCTTCAACAGATGTATAATGACATCAGCATATTCACAGAACAGTCTGCTAAGGCCCCAGTCCAGGTGCAGTGTGACCATATTTCAATATGCAATATGTGCCTTTAAGAAATAATATTTACTTCGAGACGTTCCACCAACCCTGACAGGTTTCTGTTCATGACTGTTCCATTTAAAGCTAGAATTCTTCATTGAAACAATACCAATACAGCACCCCGCCTCTGTTTTGGTATAAAGCTATGGATGCAAGGACCGTCCATGCCCTTGCCATTTTACATTTTGCTGCAAATATCCTACAAACTCAGTTTGAATATGCAAAGCAGATCATGCATTTTGGTTAAAATGTGTCAACAGCTTTGAAATGTTGTATCTACATGAACCAAATCACACGTACATTGAAATAAAATTGCTTCTCGCAGAGAAAACTAAACTAAACATACTAAATGTACTAAATCTACAAACGTCTTAAGAGATACAAATCCAATACAACTTACTCTCTCCACTGGCTTCCAGTTGAAGCTCGCATCCGCTACAAGACCATGGTGCTTGCCTACGGAGCTGTGAGGGGAACGGCACCTCAGTACCTCCAGGCTCTGATCAGGCCCTACACCCAAACAATGGCACTGCGTTCATCCACCTCTGGCCTGCTCGCCTCCCTACCACTGAGGAAGTACAGTTCCCGCTCAGCCCAGTCAAAACTGTTCGCTGCTCTGGCTCCCCAATGGTGGAACACACTCCCTCACGACGCCAGGACAGCGGAGTCAATCACCACCTTCCGGAGACACCTGAAACCCCACCTCTTTAAGGAATACCTAGGATAGGATAAAGTAATCCTTCTCACCCCCCCCCCCTTAAAAGATTTAGATGCACTATTGTAAAGTGGCTGTTCCACTGGATGTCATAAGGTGAATGCACCAATTTGTAAGTCGCTCTGGATAAGAGCATCTGCTAAATGACTTAAATGTAAATGTAAATGTAACTTGAAATCACCAGCATGCTAATGGAGAAAAGAGCAAAGACCGGATATTTCACAAATAAAATGTTCATTTAATCTTTTTATGTAGTTACAACATTTACGTGAGAGAAATGTGAGCACTGTGGGAATGTTGACCTTAGGATGTTTAATAAAGGGGCAAAAAATCAAATCTAATTCTATTGGTCAAATACATAATGTTAGCAGATGTTAATATGAGTGTAGTGAAATGCTTGTGCTTCTAGTTCTAACAAATTCACAAATTAACAAATTCACAACAACTTCCTTCTACATACAAATGTAAAGGGATGAATAAGAATATGTACATATAAATATATGGATGAGCGATGGCCGTGCAGCATAGGCAAGATGCAATAGGTGGTACAAAATACAGTATATACTACCGTTCAAAGGTTTGGGGTCACTTAGAAATTTCCAAGGATATTTTTAACTTTTGAATGGTAGTGTATGCATATGAGATGAGTAATGTAGGATATGTAAACATTATTAAAGTGCCATTATTTAAAGTGACTAGTGATACCATTATTAAGTCCATTTATTAAGGTGGCCAGAGATTTGAGATTTTAGTCTGTATGTTAGCAGCAGCCTCTCTCAACTACTGTCACACCCTGATCAGTTTCACCTGTCCTCGTTATTGTCTCCACGCACTCCAGGTGTCGCTTGTTTTCCCCAGTGTATTTATCCCTGTGTTTCCTGTCTCTCTGTGCCAGTTCGTCTTGTATACCCACTTGTTTCCAAGTCAACCAGCTTATTTCCCCGATCTCCTGCATTTTGCATTCTCCTTTTTCTGGTCCTCCCGGTTTTGACCCTTGCCTGTTTCTGGACTTTGTACCTGCATTCCTGACCTTTCTGCCTGCCTTGACCACGAGCCTGCCTGCAACTCTGTACCTCCTGGACTCTGATCTGGTTTTGACCTTTTTGCCTGTACACGGCTATTCTCTTGCCTGCCCCTTTGGATGAATAAACACTGTAAGACTCCAACCATCTGCCTCCTGTGTCTGCATTGGGTATTGCCTTGTGCCTTGACAACTGCAGCATTTGCAAGAGCCAAGTGACAACTGAGTAATAGCTTTAAACCGTAAAAGTTTAAAAGATAATTAACATTTAAATAATTAAAACAGCAAAAACTAAATCAAACCCAATTCATAACTATTGCCTTTTTGAGTGAACTTTAGAGAAGGCGGCCCTGTGGAAGTCCTTTTTCCAAAGCTTGTTGAATGCATGCACTGAAACAATCAGAAAACACAACAGAAAAATGTCATTAGGATACTGAAAACATGTTCTATTTTGGCATCTTAAAAGGTAGACACGGCGGGTAGTAATGGGCAGGTTTGGTCTTGGAAAACAGGGTCAGCTGTTACAAAGTTGCCTTGATGTTGCTATGCTTCTCACTGAAACTGGCATTCTATATATTTTTCCGAAAGGAAACAAGGTTTCTGCCTTGTATAAATGCTACGTGTAACTGGGACTTACTGTAGGCGTACCAAATCTGCCTTTAAATGTGTGGCCAACTGTTCCTAGACAGCCACAGTAAACAACGTTTTTCTCCAGCCAAGCCACAACACAATTGATTCAAACTAATCAACTATGCTATGCAATCTAGACTTGGGACTTCATCATTAAGAGATATTAAGAGGTATAAGGCTTGGGTGGAAGAAAAGCAACATAATATTGAGTTGTGCCTAATATTGCAATTCATATTATTTTTCCAAAATGGAATGTGAACACATCTCAAAGCCATGCATACAAGAAGGCTTGACCTGGTGCACACACACACATATTTGTATGACCTCAGTTTGATTGAAGCCCTCAATCTGTATTTTTGCCTTGTAACTGATTGCTTCTAGAAAGAGAGAAGGAACAACACACAATCAAATGTGCAAGCTACTAGTTTTAAGCGTTGAAATATCTAATTGTTACAAATAATTATTGTATGGGCTACATTTATGAGGATAATACATGCATTTGCTTAGCTTATCAAGCTTGAAGACAATACACTCATGTATCATTCAAAACATGGTTTATGAGTGAGTGCACATCAAACATCTTTCCAGTGTTGATGCATCATCCCCATCATCCCCATAAGAGAACCCATTGAAGAAACCTTTTTGGTTTGAGGTAGAACCCCTTTTATTCCATGTAAAACCCTTTCCTCAAATCATTCTACATGGAACCCAAATGATTCTACATGGAACCCAAAAGTTCTACCTGGAACCCAAAAGGCATGGGAACAGCCGAAGAACCTTTTTGGAAGAGTGTACTGAACAGTATGCAATCAGAGATCTAGGAACCTCCATATGGTAAACATAGTTTTCCTCCCTAGCTTACTCCAAACATGGTACCTTCAGCACTGAATTTTGAGCAACTACCTCTATACAAGGGAGCTAGGTACTCCATCTCAATCAGCTTACTAAAGGTAACATTAGTAGCCTAGCAAGAGCACAGCTTTTCATGAGCTAGTGAGAGGAAGTGTAAAGGAGGCCAAGGAGGCAAGCAACTGCAATCAGAGAAGCAAATCACTTCTAAAACAGTACAGTAGTACCTCCTCTGTTACCTGCCGTACATGTGATCTCCTCTGGCAGTGAATTAAGTGGGGGAAATGTTTAGCTATTGACCAGGCTTCAGCGTGTGTTAGGCTGATATGACCCAAGGTAAGATAGTTTTGTACAGGCTGTACCTGTTAGTTCTGAATCGGTTTGGTACGATCCTGGAGGATCTAACCAATGATTCTGGTAAGGCCTCTAAGAGATTCAAAATGGACAAAAAGGGAACAAAGCACAACACACCTACAGGATGTGTCCTCGTGAAATGTAAAAACGGAAGTTCAGAAAGTGTCCCGTGTGAATGAAATAACCATCACTCAACTCCCATTGTTTTTATTACAATGTTCTAGTGTTACAAACGTGAAAGCCCACCTGGCTCATGCTGTGCACCATCTATCCTCCAATCAAAGGTCAAAGGTCACCATCACCATTTCCTGTTTCTCCAGAGGCATGATACACAGACGTACTACAGCATCCTGACAGCTACAATGCTGCAAGTCAGATTGAATGTATGATTCACGTCTCCACGACTAAGAAGAGGCATAAAATGTTCCGCTCCATTAGAAAGCCCGTGGGATTCCAGGAGAACTTGATCATCGGGTTACAGCCTTGTCTAGATGCTCTGTTGTGGAAACTTATATGGCACCAAAGGGAGATTTGTACCTATAAAATATAAGGAGAAATGCATGGGAACGCATTTAGATTAAATTAGCCATCTGATTTACTGTATTTCAAAGCTGGACCTACTGAACTCTTGAACTGTGACTCTATAGACCTTACCATACATTCACTCACTCACACACATAGGCTAAAACACACACTCCCACACACACACTCACTCACACACACCCCTACACATAGGCTAAAACACACACTCCCCCACACACACACTCACACACACACACACACATCCACGCTACACACACACACTCCATGACTGTTGTTACTCGACTCCCGTGTATGATATGATGCACGATACTGGACAATCTATTGCACAATTCCCCTGGACATGTTTTAAATATCGGTCTTAGTTCGGTGAGTGCCTTCTTGTTTCATACTGTATATTATATTCTTGCTAAGTGAATATCCTATTTTTGTTTCAGCAAGTTCTTATTTGACTTTTTTTTTTTTTAAATAACTCTTTGCTTACCTATTTACTTGTTTCCAAGTAAGCATTGCATTGCACTGTTTACTTCATGTACATCGTTAACATGGAGAGTAAACAAACGTGAACTTGAATCCTATCTGAGTGAGAGTTATTCAGAAACACAGTAGTTTTGCCCCTTGAGGCGGGGTTCAGAGGTCACATTTAGGTTTAGGTTAGTTCCTGGTTTAAGGACAGGCAACCCTACACACCTGGTAGGACTATAGCTTGAATGACAAAGCACACATTTATGACCACAGAGAATAGGGATAAAGTGTCAACACCAATATGACCACACAAGCAAGTGGATAAGAGATGTGGACAGAATCGTATGTACCTTTCAAAATCACTATGAGGTTAAAGAATGGATGAGGAAAGAAGAAAGGGAAATTGAGAGAGAGGTAAACGGGTTCTCTCTGCAGGCGTTAGTGAAGGAGAATAAATCATATCATGTTGTACATTATGTGTAAATAGATAGTTTCACTCATGCCTTAAAAGATACATGATGAATGCCACATCAGGAACGGAGCTAACGCAAATGTCCCCATTGTTTTGGAAGGTAATGGCGTTATGTTATTTTAGTGAACGTGGTGAGCTATCAGCTCCTCAGTGGCGCAGCGTACCAAGGCACTGCATCTCAGTGCTAGAGGCGTCATGACAGACCCTGGCTTGATCCTGGGCTGTATCACAACTGGTTGTGATCGGGAGCCCCATAGAGTGCCACGCAATTGGCCCAGTGTCGTCCGGGTTAGGGGATGGTAAATGTGTAAATAAGAATTTATTCTTAACTGACTTGTCTAGTTAAATAAAGGTTAAATAAAGAAATGCTTCATCAACATTTTTGTCACAGCTCGTGTTTTGTGACAAGTAATTTGCCTCCTCCACCACCCTAGGAAGGTTAAGTGATCTCTGATGATTATTTCTGTGTGGAGTCATTCCTGGCTGTGTGGAAGGGGAACTCAAGTGGCCACTCAGCCCAGCATGGACACCCTATTGTGGGATGTACAATGGGGTCTTTGAGAGAGAGAGAGAGAGAGAGAGAGAGAGAGAGAGAGAGAGAGAGAGAGAGAGAGAGAGAGAGAGAGAGAGAGAGAGAGAGAGAGAGAGAGAGAGAGAGACCGGAGAGAGAGGTGATAGGAGAGAGTGACACCTAGGGCTCCTTTATCACCACAGAGAGAGATGGGAAAGAGAGAGATGGGAAAGAGAGAGGGGAGCAGTACGAGAGAAATATAAAGGGATATTGCAACAATAGGGCAGAGGCAGTGGATATAAAATAGGGAGAGAGAGAGAGAGAGAGAGAGAGAGAGAGAGAGAGAGAGAGAGAGAGAGAGAGAGAGAGGAGGAGCATTATCATTCTGCTTACAGAGAAGACATTGAAAGAAAAAGTGTTGGGGCCATAGACTTCGCTCATCCCTCTCTTTCCCACTCACTCCCACACACTGGCCGACCGACTGGGCCTCGGGATGTGTGTGGGGAAAGGGATTAGTTTACACCTGTTATTAACAACATTCACTTTGGTGTGTTCTTCCCCGCAGTCTTCTGCTTTGTGGGCGTGAGACACGGACAATAATTTCACTTCTATGCAGGTGTTGAAATTTTCCTGAGAGGAAAAACAGAAAGCCTGACGGTGGTTGTCTCTGCGTTTTCCTTTTCTCTGGCTGTTGGTTTCTCTCCAGCGGTGTGCTGGCAGCAGCCGTGGCAGCAGCCATTACTATGAGAAATGACAGCCAAGGCTGGGCCAACCTTCAGGCCTCTCGCAGAGAATAGAACCTGAACAATCACATACACAATGCCCTATACGTGCACACACACACACACCACACACCACGCACGTGCACTCACACACAGACACACATGTTAGGGCCATTTCAGACTGGCCCACACGAGATGGCAGTCAGTGGCAGGTGAATATAGCTCCGAACAGGGAAGAGAAAGCTTGACCTTTATTCCCAGTGCGTCTCTTCAGCCTCTCTATATATTTGACTGGGAGGAGAGCCTCAGAGACAAAAGGCAAAAGCACTTAGGATAACAGCGACGGCAGACTTCAACCATTTCAGAATTATAATAAATTATTTCAACTAAAAAGCCAAGAGCTGAATCGGCTTTGACTGAATCCACCTGTGCTTTTGACCGTGACCACAACACATAATGAAAATATAGAAATGTGTTATGCCTCATTACAAATGGATGCTTCTTCGAAAAAACTCAAACTAAAAACCTAAACAGACGTCAATTCTGAAAACACGAGCAAAACATGTTTTTACTGATGAGTCAAGTCTACGTTGTACTGAAATGCTCATTACTAAAATCACTGAGCTGATGCTACTCCATGGAATATGCATGCTTGAACGTTACAGCTGAGCAGAAATGATGTTATTCTATGACAACTGTAATGTGCTGTACTGTATGTTCAATCCAAATGAGTTGACTTGACGTTATTCCATGAAACGGTTGGTGTGTAACATGCACAGCAATGTGGGCTAAGCAGAACTGAGCTGATGTCATTGGTGCTTGTAAAGTACAACTGGTGTCATTTGTCTTTGTACAGTAGTGATGTCAGTGGTGTTTGTACAGTAGTGATGTCAGTGGTGTTTGTAGAGTACTAATGATGTCAGTGGTGTTTGTACAGTACTAATGATGTCATTGGTGTTTGTACAGTACTGATGTCAGTGGTGTTTGTAGAGTACTAATGATGTCATTGGTATTTGTACAGTACTAATGATGTCATTGGTTTTTGTACAGTACTACTAATGTCCTTGGTGTTCCTACAGTACTGATGGCAGTGGTGTTTGTAGAGTACTACTGATGTCATTGGTGTTTGTACAGTACTACTGATGTCGTTGGTATTTGTACAGTATTAAAGGGAAAGGGGAAAGGAGGATACCTCGTCAGTTGTACATCTGAATGCCATCAACTGAAATGTGTCTTCCACATTTAACCCAACCCCTCTGAATCAGAGAGGTGCTGGGGGCTGCCTTAATTGACATCAACGTCTTCCTGATGTCATTGGTGCTTGTACAGTACTACTGTACAGTTCTACCACGCAGCTATTCTGGCAGTGGGGTGACATGGCGTCCAGTCCAGCACATTGACTCTCAGACCACATCCAGGACCACTCAGCCTCATATTATTAATGTCTCCCAACCCGGATGGAGCCAGAGAAGGAGTGAGGTGTGACCGGATCGACAGCCCCCAAGGGAAGGGGGATCAGAGGGAGGGAAGTGTCAGCTGTGCCCAGCCTCCCCGGAGACCCTCTCGGGGCCACAGGTGTATGGAGAGGTAGGGGGCTCGTAGTTCAACCACACAGATGGTGCTCCGCTCGGGGACCCTCGGCGGCCAGGGAGATCTGGCAGCGGAGGGATAGTTTGATGCTGTCAGGGTTGGGGCCATGGGCTTCTCTCTTTCCTACTCACTCCCACACACTGACCGACCCACTGGCCGGCCAAGGGATGATTAACGGGCAAAAGCCAGCTCCCCATCCATCTTCTTCCCTCTCTCTCTGCTCGCTCTATCTCTCTCTCTCCCCTAAGTCGTGTCTCCCCTGTTGCTGACCTCTTTTGTCCTTGATCCTTTCAGAGGTTACTTCCTCTGTCTTTCGTCGTCATAACTAAGTCTACATAGGAGGTAGCAGTGATCTTGCGGGAGAGTGGAAGGGAAATGGTATTGGCTGAGTTTAAGCGGAGGCCCTTTGAGTAGTGGTGGGCTTCTAAGTAGGGGAAAAATAGATTCCAACGGACATTTCAATGGTGCTACATTTCAAGTACTCTCAAACTGTTGTAGTCCTCATGATAATGATTCATTCATCATTTAAATAACATCACCGGCACACTCACACACTCTCGCACACACACACGCACGCGCACACGCACACACACACACACACACACACACACACACAATGATATTAAACTGCCCCTGTTCTTCTAACCTTGGGCGTAAGAAGGATTCTGAACAATACTTCATGAGAGAGAGAGAGAGAGAGAGAGAGAGAGAGAGAGAGAGAGAGAGAGAGAGAGAGAGAGAGAGAGAGAGAGAGAGAGAGAGAGAGAGAGAGAGAGAGAGAGAGAGAGAGAGAGAGAGTAAATGCATTATTACACAGGCTTATTGGACTGGATTTCCAACGTCTTTAGGATCCATTTATACATCAGACATAATGTAATTTTCTAATATCCTTAACGGTAAGCTAAAAGGAAAGAAGACAGTGGGGAGTTAATTAAATCTGGAACATTTCAAGATTTTAATCATTGACTTGAGAGAAAACAGGGATTTTCTGTCCTTGTCCTTCTAAATAGAATAAGAGAAATGCATGTACTTAATTTCCTGGAAAGGTCTTCACATGATCGTTCAAAGGAAAAGCTGGAGCATTTTATATTAAAGCACAGCTCTCTACCTCTTGACTAGGGTTTTTCACATTCATTGCATCACACTCTCATCAGGCTTCATCAGCAGGAAATTGACCACATATGAATTCAAATGTAGATTTAGAAACAGGGAGAAAATGTCCCAGAATTCTCTCCTGTTGAGCGTAAAGAATAGTCGTAATTTTTAGACCATTTTAATTCAGTTGTCTCCCTGGACATATTTGCGATGCCCATGTTTTACAGTGACTTTCTTTGTTTTACTGTCTTCAACCAAATGCTTTCCAGAACTAGCAATGACTGACAGAAAATATCCTCTATCTATCGGCACAGTCATACATTTACTCAGCATGTTTGGCCTTGCCCATCTGTAAATAACCTGTGAACAACATGGCTGCATCACTGTTGCCATGGCATCGGGCTCGTAAACAGGAGTTGTGCAGGCAGGGAGCGAGGTGGCCGTTGGCCTACTCTTCCTGTACTGGCCTAGGGAGAGCAAAGCGACCATTATAGTGGGTCTTTGAGCTTCATCAAAGACCATTAATTCAGCTGTTTCATCAGCACTCCTCACACAGGGGAAAAAAGGCCGCTTTGACTATTATTATTATTATTATTTATTTTTTCTTCCAGAAAATGTATTTAAAAAAGAAAGGCTAAGAGAAGAAGACGAGTGAAGTTTTAATTGACCAAACACATCCTTTAAAATACTGAGTCTATCCTTTTAAAACAGCAATAGTGTCTTTCATCTCCTCAGAACAGCACCATCATTAAGGCTTTAGAATCTTTTGCTCTGTTCTGCAATTCATTAGTAGAGAGGAACGGGACACATTGGGGCTGGGAAACTTAGAAAAACTCCTTATAGTCCATTTATTTAGCCGTGATGTCAGCACCACCGGTCCCCTCCACAATCAAAGCTTTTAACACCTCTTCATTACTCCCTTCCTGCTGCCTGTAGGGGCACAGGACAACATTCTAAAGCCTGGAAGACTCTCTTACAGCCTCCAAATTACCTCAGGCTGTCTTCATAACAGTACCTAATACATAAGGACTTCACCAAATGGGGCATACTTAACCAAACACAAACAAATATCCGGTTAAATGCACACCGGTCAGTTCATTGTAGGACCCTCCATTACTCTAGTGTTTTGAGGAGATTCCTTTCCAAACACATTTAACGAACCACATCCCCTATGTTTCTTTTCTGTTTGCCATGGTCCGCCAAGCCAGATGTTTACCATCAGTTCAGCCTAGATTTATTCTCAATTGCGATGTTAATGTTTGTCAATCATTTTGTTACAGAAAGGTTTAGACCCTGCTAAATCAAGAATAACATTCTTCCTTACATAAAAAGCCTAATGGCTTTCACCATCGTGGCATCAAATTGTCCACATAGATTTTCTCAAAACGGAATAAACGCATCCGCATCCACCCAAATGTGGATTTGGGGACACTGGGATCTCTCTCTCTCTATCTCTCTCTTTTTTCTTAATCTCTCTCTCTCTCCCCCTATCCCCCTCTTTCTTGTCTCTCTCACTTTAATTATATCTTCCTTACTGCAGTCTATTGCTGTCTCTCTATCTCGCGCTCTCTCTGCTCTTTCCCTCTCTGTCTTTCTCTTTCTGCTCTCTCAACGTTGTTATCTGCCACAGTGTGAATGTTCCCCTCATTCATCAGACATCGCCGGCCATATTCACATCCCGCACCAGAGAGGAGAATGCTAAATAAAATAGTCAGCGGTGAGTTTGGAATAATTCCTCTCCCTGAAATACCTTGTATATGTACTGCGGTGAAGCCCTGCTACCGCAACCATCCAGATACATGTCACCCTGTTGGCTGTGAAACGACATCCTTTTTACTCCCCAATTGTTAGTAGTTACAGTCTTGTCTCATCACTGGAACTCCCGTACGGACTCAGGAGAGGCGAAGGTCGAGAGCCATGTGTCCTCTGAAACACAACCCAACCAAGCCACACTGCTTCGTGACACAATACACATCCAACCCAGAAGCCAACTGCACCCAACGTGTCAGAGGAAATACCATACACCTGGCGACCTGGTGCACTGCGCCCGGCACAGGAGTCACTAGTGCGCAATGAGACAAGGATATCCCTGCCGGCCATACCCTCCCTAACCCAGACGACGCAGGGCCAATTGCGACGGCTGCGACAGAGCCTGGGCTCGAACCCAGAATCTCTGGTGGCACAGCCTTAGACCACTGTGCCACCCGGGAGGCCTGAAACAATGTCCTTAGTGATTGCCTAAAATCCCTTACCCTGGGTAAGAAAGGTCATTTCACTAAGGTGATTACTCCCGTGTTTGGCAGATAAGCCTGCATGTTGTTTCATGCAGGCATTATCAACAGACACCCCGCCCGGGGATTTCAATCTGCTCACTAGATCAATTACAGCTTCATATCTCTGGATCTGCATCCACCCAAATGAGGAGGTGGGATGATTACAGTACCCTGCCCTGAACTTTAGTCACTGTCATTAACCGGCTACCACCCGGTTACTGAACCCTACACCTTCAATCTATTCTATGTACATAGGCATGGAACACTGGTCAATTTAATCATGTTTACATACTGTTTTACCCACTTCATATGTACAGTATATAATATATTCTAGTCAAGGCCTATCCTATTTAACGACTGCTGTACATTATATCCTATGTATTCTACAGATATAGTACATATTCTACACTCCATCATGTCTATACATCCCATCACATATACTCAGGACTCGAACATTGCTCGTCCTAATATTTGTTTATTTCTATTTTTAGATTTGTGTGCATTGTTGTGTATTGTTAGATAATACTGCACTGTTAGAACTAGGAACACCAGCATTTGGCTACACATGCAATAAAATCTAGTAAATATGTTTATGCAACCAATACAATTTGACTTGATTTGATTTCTCGCCTCTCTCTTGAATCCTATCTCTTACTATATCACCCTTTCTACATCCCATTCTCTCTCTCTCTCTCTCTCTCTCTCTCTCTCTCTCGTTCTCTCTCTCTCTCTCTCGCGCTCTCTCTCTCTCTCTCTCTCTCTCCGCGCTCTCTCTCTCTCTGTGAGTCAACGTTGTTGTCTGTCACAGTGTGAATGTTCTCCTCATTCATCAGACAACGTGGTCATGTTCACGTCCTCCACCACCTACTGGTGTTCATTAGCATCAGAGAGGGGAGAGCCGGACAAAATAACAATAAGTGGTCTATCACATCATCTAGCCAACCCCGGAGAGAGCGACAGACAGTCCCCATCAAGTTCAACTTAATGTTCTCAGGCACAGATAAGAACCCATTAGTTCTTACCCTTGGGACATTATCAGCAAAGTGCATTGTCTGTCTGTTTATCAAGCATACTGCATGGAAAAGCAAGACGCTCTTCACACTTGTCCCTGTCACACAGACATCCTCTTTAGCCCCAAGTAAACATCTCCCTCTGTTGCAAGATACAATACTTGTCAACAATGTAGTGTTTCCACCATATATTGTTGCCTGAGTTGTTCCTATTTCACACGGCCTGCAGCTGTTCAACATCCTCATTAAGATAAGTTTCAAGTTTTAATAGTTGTATATTTTTCCATCGGGTTTTATGTCATAAACTACATCAAATGCAATGGAAAATGATTTGGAGTATATTAAATGATATCATGGGCAGAAAACACAACTCGGTGAATATGAATGTGTTCTTAACTGACTTGCCTAGTTAAATTAAGGTTAAATAAAATATACAACAATTCATCTCCATCGTTCATTGAAGTTTGTGTCATTTATAACAAAACCTTTCGATATCGCCAATCGTTTCAATTACTATTTCACCAGTAAAGTGAAAAAATTCAGCTGTGAAATGACAACATTGAACAGTGATTGCTGCTTTGAATTTGGTAATGTTAGTGTGGGAGAGGTGGGAAAACTATTGTTGTCCATCAACAATGAGAAGCCACCAGGTATAGACAACCGAAATGGGAAACCATTGAGAATGGTAGCAGGCTGTCATGCCACCCCTATTTGCTATACTGTATCTTTAACCAGAGTAAAAAAGGAGTGTATGTCCACAGGCGTTGAAGGAAGCTAATGTAATTCCACTGCCTAAAAATAGCAAAGTATCCTTTGCTGGGTCTAACATCCGCCCAATCAGTTGGCTGCCTGCTCTTAGTAAGCTGATGGAGAGGATTGTGTTTGACCAAATACAATGCTACTTTTCTGAGAACAAGATAATGACTGACTTTCAGCATGCATTGTCACGGCCGCCGAAAGAACTGGACAAAAGAGCAGCGTGGTGAGCGTACATATTCCTTTTATTTAAAATAACGCAGACAAAACAATAAACAATACAAAACAACAAACAATACAAAACAACCGTGAAGCTTAAGTGCTATGTGCCACAAACAAAGACAACTACCCACACAGAAAGGAGGGAAAAGGGCTACCTAAGTATGGTTCCCATTCAGAGACAACAATAGACAGCTGTCCCTGATTGAGAACCAGCCAAAACAAAGAAATACAAAAACATAGAAAATAGAAGATAGAATGCCCACCCAAATCACACCCTGACAAAACCCAAAATAGAGACATAAAAAGCTCTAAGGTCAGGGCGTGACATGCACTCAACTTGTAATGTACTGACTCAGATGACCGATGATTGGTTAAAAGAAATGGATAATAAGATGATAGTTGGAGCTGAATTGTTAGATTTCAGTGCAGGCAGCCTTTGATGTTATTGATCATACGTTGTTATTAAAAAAAAACTCACTTGCTATGGCTTTACATCACCTGCCATCACGTGGTTGGAGAGTTATTTATCCAATAGAACCCAGAGAGTGTTCTTCAATAGAATCATTGCTAACATCAGATACTGTATGTACAGTACGGTGTCACTCAGGGCAGTTGCCTTGGGCTGTTACTCTTTATTGTTTACAAACTATTTTCCACTGGTTTTACGCAAAGCTAGAATTGCAGATTATGCAGATTATTCCACACTCTACATGTCAGCACTCAAAGCCAGTGAGCTCACTAAAATTCTAAATAAGGAGTTACATTCAGTATAATATAATAATAATAATATAATATAAGAATGGGTGATTAATAATAAACTGGTCTTAAATACATCTTAAACTAAAATATTTGTATTTGGTTCAAAACATTCTCCAAGACCTAAACCTCAACTAGAGTTGTACATAAAGGGTGTGACTATTGAGCAAGTTGAGGAAAATAAACTCCTAGGTATAACATTGGATGATCAATTGTCAGGGTCAAGTCATTTTGACAGAGTTTATGGTACGTTGGAGAGGGGTATTTCTATTATAAAAATATGTTCTGTGTTTTTGACACAAAAATCAACTGTACTAGTTGTTCAGGCTCTGGTCTTGTCCCATCTTGATTACATGGCAATATGGTCAAGTGCAGCAAAGAAATACCTAGCAAAGCTGTAGCTGGCTCAAACCAGAGCAGCACGCCTTGCCCTTCGCCGCACATAAATAACTAAAAGCAACAACAACATGCCAGCCTTTCCTGGTTGAGGATTGATGAGTGATGAACTGCTTCTCTTCTAGCTTTATCATGAAGTAACATTCAGCTCAGACACCCATACGTACTTTTCCCCACAAACCATTCCTCCACGGGTCACCAAGCCCAAAAACAAAATCACGGCAACACACAGTTTATCTAATACAGAGCCATGATCGCATGTATTGCATGTTGTATTGTTTGTATAAAAAAAAATGTAAATGGTTGTATTGTTTGTATATCGTTGTATTTTACATTTGTGTGACTGTTCTTGTCTATCAATGTTTTGTTACTTGTCATGTTTGGTGTTTTTTATGGACCCCAGGAAGAGTAGCTGCTGCTTCTGTAAAAGCTCATGGAGATCCAAATAAACAAACAAACAGTATGTGATTAGGTAACACCCTGTTAGGAGATGGGACAGAGAAGTGGGGTGATGAGTGAGTGAAAGAGGTGTGAGAGGGGACCAGAGGGGAGTGAGGGAGGTGACAGAGCCCCAGCACACGGCTGTTCCTCTGGGATATTTCCTCTAGGAGACAGACCCTTGGATCTCAGGAGACCTACCGGGAGACCCCCGGAGCCCTGTGCTGACGGATGCACAGGTGGCTGACCATGAGCAAGGCCAGGCTGCTAACAGACGGGCCCAGGCCCCTACAGGATGAAGCTCAGACACAACACAGCTGAAGGAGGCCCGCGGAACTGGAACTGTCTGCATCAGAACACTCCAGAATGGCACCAACATTCTATAACATACAGTACCGGTCCAAAGTTTTAGAACACCTACTCATTCAAGAGTTTTCTTTATTTTTTTACTATTTTCTACATTGTAGAATAGTAGAGAAGACATAAAAACAATGAAATAACACATATGAAATCATGTAGTAACCAAAAAAGTGTAAAACAAATCAAAATATATTTTATAGTTGAGATTAGTAGCCACCCTTTGCCTTGATGACAGCTTTGCACACTCTTGGCATTCTCTCAACCAGCTTCACCTAGAATGCTTTTCTAACAGTCTTGAAGGAGTTCCCACATATGTTGAGCACTTGTTGGCTGTTTTTCATTAACTCCGCAGTACGACTCATCCCAAAACATCTCAATTGGCTTGAGGCCCGGGGATGGTGGAGCCCAGGTCATCTGATGCAGCACTCCATCACTCTCCTTCTTGGTAAAATATCCCTTACACAGCCTGGAGGTGATTTGGGTCATTGCCCTGTTGAAAAACAAATGATAGTCCCACTAAGCCCAAACTACATGGGATGGCGTATCGCTGCAGAATGCTGTGGTAGCCATGCTGGTTAAGTGTGCCTTGAATTCTAAATGAATCACACACATTGTCACCAGCAAAGCACCCACTCACCATAACACCTCCTCCTCCATGCTTTAGGGTGAGAAATACACATGCAGAGATCATCCGTTTACCCACACCACGTCTCACAAAGACACGGCGGTTGAAACCAAAATTCCAAATTCCAAATCCAATTTGGAGTCCAAACCAGAGTCCATTGCCCATGTTTCTTGGCCCAAGCAAGTCTCCTATTATTATTGGTGTCCTTTAGTAGTGGTTTCTTTGCAGCAATTCGACCATGAAGGCATGATTCACACAGTCACCTTTGAACAGTTGATGTTGAGATGCATCGGCCTTGTCCGGGAGTATCGTTGGACGGGGCCACCGTGCCTCATGACCCCTCCTGTCTCAGCCTCCAGTATTTATGCTGCAATAGTTTATGTGTCGGGGGGCTAGGGTCAGTCTGTTATATCTGGAGTATTTCTCCTGTCTTATCCAGTGTCCTGTGTGAATTTAAGTATGCTCTCTCTAATTCTCTCTCTCTTTCTTTCTTTCTTTCTTTCTTTCTTTCTTTCTTTCTTTCTTTCTTTCTCTCTCTCTTTCTTTCTTTCTTTCTTTCTTTCTCTTTGCTGTTTTCAACTCAGCTATGAATAGCCAACTGACATTTACTCCTGAGGTTCTGACCCTCAACTACCACTGTGATTATTATTTTTTGACCCTGCTGGTCATCTATGACCATTTGAACATCTTGGCCATGTTCTGTTATAATCTCCAACCCGTCACATTCAGAAGAGGACTAGCCACTCCTCATAGCCTGGTTCCTCTCTAGGTTTCTTCTTAAGTTCCGGCCTTTCTAGGGATTTTTTCATAGCCACCGTGCTTCTACACCTGCATTGCTTGCTGTTTGTGGTTTTAGGCTGGGTTTCTGTACAGCACTTTGTGACTTCAGCTGATGTAAGAAGGGCTTTATAAATACATGTGATTGATTGATTGATCTGTTACTTGAACTCTGTGAAGCATTTATTTGGGATGCAATTTCTGAAGCTGGTAACTCTAATGAACTTATCCTCTACAGCAGAGGTAACTCTGGATCTTCCTTTCCTTCTTTCCAGTCCTCATGAGTCAGATTCATCATAGCGCTTGATGGTTTTTGTGACTGCACTTGAAGAAACTTTTAAAGTTCTTGACATTTTCCGAATTGACTGACCTTCATGTCTTAAAGCAATGATGGACTGTTGTTTCTCTTTGCTTATTTGAGCTGTTCTTGCCATAACATGGACATGGTCTTTTACAAAATCTGTATACCCCCTTACAACTGATTGGCTCAAACGCATTAAGAAGGAAAGTGTCACAACTTCCACCGAAGGTGGCTCCTCTCCCTGTTCGGGCGGCGCTCGGTGGTCGTCATCGCCGGTCTACTAGAAGGTGGCTCCTCTCCCTGTTCGGGCGGCGCTCGGTGGTCGTCATCGCCGGTCTACTAGAAGGTGGCTCCTCTCCCTGTTCGGCGGCGCTCGGCGGTCGTCGTCGTCGGCCTACTAGAAGGTGGCTCCTCTCCCTGTTCGGGCGATGCTCGGCGCTCGTCGTCGCTGGTCTACTAGAAGGTGGCTCCTCTCCCTGTTCGGGCAGCGCTCGGCGGTCGTCGTTGCCGGTCTACTAGAAGGTGGCTCCTCTCCCTGTTCGGGCTGCGCTCGGCGCTCGTCGTCGCCGGTCTACTAGAAGGTGGCTCCTCTCCCTGTTCGGGCTGCGCTCGGCGCTCGTCGTCGCCGGTCTACTAGAAGGTTGCTCCTCTCCCTGTTCAGGCGGTGCTCGGCGGTCGTCGTCGTCGGCCTACTAGAAGGTGGCTCCTCTCCCTGTTCGGGCGGTGCTCGGCGGTCGTCGTCGTCGGCCTACTAGAAGGTGGCTCCTCTCCCTGTTCGGGCGGTGCTCGGCGGTCGTCGTCGTCGGCCTACTAGAAGGTGGCTCCTCTCCCTGTTCGGGCGGTGCTCGGCGGTCGTCGTCGGCGGCCTACTAGAAGGTGGCTCCTCTCCCTGTTCGGGCGGTGCTCGGCGCTCAACGTCGCCGGTCTACTAGAAGGTGGCTCCTCTCCCTGTTCGGGCGATGCTCGGCGCTCGTCGTCGCCGGTCTACTAGAAGGTGGCTCCTCTCCCTGTTCGGGCAGCGCTCGGCGGTCTTGGTCGCTGGTCTACTAGAAGGTGGCTCCTCTCCCTGTTCGGGCGATGCTCGGCGCTCGTCGTCGCCGGTCTACTAGAAGGTGGCTCCTCTCCCCTGTTCGTCGTCGGCCTACTAGAAGGTGGCTCCTCTCCCTGTTCGGGCGTGCTCGGCGTTCGTCGGCGGTCTACTAGAAGGTGGCTCTTCTCCCTGTTCGGGCGGTGCTCGGCGGTCGTCGTCGTCGGCCTACTAGAACGTGGCTCCTCTCCCTGTTCGGGCGGTGCTCGGCGGTCGTCGTCGTCCGCCTACTAGAAGGTGGCTCCTCTCCCTGTTCGGGCGGTGCTCGGCGTTCGTCGTCGCTGGTCTACTAGAAGGTGGCTCCTCTCCCTGTTCGGGCGTGCTCGGCGCTCGTCGTCGCCGGTCTACTAGAAGGTGGCTCCTCTCCCTGTTCGGGCGATGCTCGGCGCTCGTCGTCGTCGGCCTACTAGAAGGTGGCTCCTCTCCCTGTTCGGGCGGTGCTCGGCGGTCGTCGTCGGCCTACTAGAAGGTGGCTCCTCTCCCTGTTCGGGCGATACTCGGCGCTCGTCGTCGCCGGTCTACTAGAAGGTGGCTCCTCTCCCTGTTCGGGCAGCGCTCGGCGGTCGTCGTCGCCGGTCTACTAGAAGGTGGCTCCTCTCCCTGTTCGGGCAGCGCTCGGCGTTCTTCGTCGCCGGTCTACTAGAAGGTGGCTCCTCTCCCTGTTCGGGCAGCGCTCGGCGGTCGTCGTCGCCGGTCTACTAGAAGGTGGCTCCTCTCCCTGTTCGGGCAGCGCTCTGCGTTCTTCGTCGCCGGTCTACTAGAAGGTGGCTCCTCTCCCTGTTCGGGCGATGCTCGGCGCTCGTCGTCGCCGGTCTACTAGAAGGTGGCTCCTCTCCCTGTTCGGGCAGCGCTCGGCGGTCGTCGTCGTCGGCCTACTAGAAGGTGGCTCCTCTCCCTGTTCGGGCGATGCTCGGCGTTCGTCGTGGCCGGTCTACTAGAAGGTGGCTCTTCTCCCTGTTCGGGCGGTGCTCGGCGGTCGTCGTCGTCGGCCTACTAGAACGTGGCTCCTCTCCCTGTTCGGGCGGTGCTCGGCGGTCGTCGTCGTCCGCCTACTAGAAGGTGGCTCCTCTCCCTGTTCGGGCGGTGCTCGGCGTTCGTCGTCGCTGGTCTACTAGAAGGTGGCTCCTCTCCCTGTTCGGGCGATGCTCGGCGCTCGTCGTCGCCGGTCTACTAGAAGGTGGCTCCTCTCCCTGTTCGGGCGATGCTCGGCGCTCGTCGTCGTCGGCCTACTAGAAGGTGGCTCCTCTCCCTGTTCGGGCGGTGCTCGGCGGTCGTCGTCGGCCTACTAGAAGGTGGCTCCTCTCCCTGTTCGGGCGATACTCGCGCCGTCGCCGGTCTACTAGAAGGTGGCTCCTCTCCCTGTTCGGGCAGATGCTCGGCGGTCGTCGTCGCCGGTCTACTAGAAGGTGGCTCCTCTCCCTGTTCGGGCAGCGCTCTGCGTTCTTCGTCGCCGGTCTACTAGAAGGTGGCTCCTCTCCCTGTTCGGGCAGCGCTCGGCGGTCGTCGTCGCCGGTCTACTAGAAGGTGGCTCCTCTCCCTGTTCGGGCAGCGCTCGGCGTTCTTCGTCGCCGGTCTACTAGAAGGTGGCTCCTCTCCCTGTTCGGGCAGCGCTCGGCGGTCGTCGTCGCCGGTCTACTAGCTGCCACCGATCCTTTTTGTGTTTCACCTGTGTTCTATTTGGTTTTGGGATTGTTTTGTTTGCTGTCAGTTAGTTTTGGGTTGCGTTTTCTTGGGTTTAGTTTAACAGGTGGGTTTTCCCTGGACTGTGTCTGAGTGGGTTTTGAGGCTACTGTAGTCCGCTTTCCTGTTATTTGGACTTGCTAAATAAACGCCCTTTCGGAGCTTGCGCCTGACTCCACACCCACATCTCCTTGGGGAGAATCTGACAGAAAGAAATTCCACAAATGAACTTTTAAGAAGGTACACCTGTTATTTGAAATGCATTCCATGTGACTACCTCATGAAGCTGGTTGAGAAAATGCCAAGAGTGTGCAAAGCTGTCATCAAAGCAAAGGGTGAAGAATCTCAAATATAAAATATACTTTGATTTGTTTAACACTTTTTTGGTTACTACATGATTCCATGTGTTATTTCATTGTGTTGATGTCTTCACTGTTATTCTACAGTGTAGAAAACAGTAAAAAATAAAGAAAAACCTTTGAATGAGTAGGTGTTCTAAAACTTTTGATGGTACTGTATACCATTTGGAGGAGTGGTGACAGCAAGAGCCAATAAAAGACAGCTACTAATATAACTCTATTATCTTACACAGACAAATATAATTGATTATGGTCACTGATTGATAACTATTTGTACAAATACTGCGCAGAATACCAGATTATATTTGGCTGTCTATTATGTGTAGATTGAATTAGTTTAATGATATTCAACTGACACGTTTATTCATTATTATTGTAAAGAATGTATGTTTTCAGAGGACACCATGGAATACTCATGAGAAATCAGCTGGCTAATTTGTTATGCACATACAGTTACTGTAGGTAGAGCGATCCAGGCCCAGCTGGGGGGAGACTAACTGTGAGTGCCAGTAGTGACAGGTCACAGCTATGTACTCGAACATAAACCCTCTCGGAGTCTGACTGCACACCAGATCCAGGACCCAGGCTGTAGAGGAACTCCCCAAGCCCCCAGATCCCTCCTCAGACGCAAGCTAATCACACATGCACGCAATCAGACCTCCTCCAGCATGGGGCCAAGGCCGGGATCAGAGGGAGCGTGGAACTGTCACTCAGCCCAAATCTGGCCTCCTGGGTCAGGTACATGGTGCTGGTGGGCTGGGTTCTCTGGTGCTCTGAGTTTGGTAAAACGCTGAGGGAAGGGCCTGGAGAAATGTAACCACTCTCAAATTCACAGACAGAGGTATGGATGCAAGGTCTGACCATACATTATATCAGAAATGATAGTTTTAACCATGTTTTGAGGCTATACAGTGCTACAGATTGACATTGTTTTCAAACACTGGCTTTAAACAAGCGTATATTTTGGAATTGAATTGGGTATGGCAGTTGAACTAAGCTCATGAGGCATTTCTAAGTTATATTCTTGTTGTCTCAAAGTGGGGAGATGAGAAGGGCTGGTGGACAGTCGATCCAAGTTTATCATTTGAGAACTTAAAGTGGACTCTTGACTTTTCAGACAATCAAAATCCATCGATCTGAATGTTTTGTTTGTGTCTGTGCAAGAGGGGTTTGGAAAATTGCCCATGATTATGTCTTGATTAGCCATTGATGTTATTCTCAACAACTTTGACAACTTCATAATGCAGAGTCTGTTCTGTTCCCATTTGAACTCAGTATGAAAGTTGCCACAGAAGCTATTGGGCTTCCATTTTTCTCTTTAAAATTCAGATCTAAATTCAAACCAATCAACTCCCGTGGTGTAACAAACTTCTTCTTCGTCTGATGAGGAGTAGGGAGGATCGGACCAAAATGCTGCGTTGTAAGTGTTCATGCTAACTTATTATATCAGAACACGAAAAATACAAAATAACAAAGTGAGGGAAAGAAATGAAAATGGAAACAGTTCTGTATGGTGAAAACACAGACACAGAAAACAACTACCCACAAACACCAGATGGGAACAGGCTACCGAAGTAAGGTTCTCAATCAGCGACAACGATTGACAGCTGCCTCTGATTTGTAACCGTACCAGGCCAAACACATAGAACTATAACACACAGAACAAACATAGAATGCCCACCCCAACTCACACCCTGACCAAACTAAAATAGAGACATAAAAAAGGAACTAAGGTCAGGACGTGACACGTCATGCTAGGCATGGAAACGAACAGAACCGTAACCTCCAATGAAATTAAATCACACTGAACAGAAAATACAAGTCCCCAGCTTTCCATGTTGCGTTTCATTATCACCCAAGTGCTGAACAGTCCCCACTTTCAAAAACCGAGACCGACCCCCCTCACATACACACAACTTACTTTACATACAGAACAAGAGTGCATTTAATTTTTCTCCTAATTACGCTAATGGAGGTTTCTTTGTCGGACTAGGTGCTACCAAACGGAGGAAGTTAAGGAAAGAGGCTCTCAGAGCTCAAGGCTCCATTGTCTGGTGAAGCCCCTGGCTTACACTGCCAGGCAGAGGGGACCGACGGTAATTAGTTTAGCGCTCTCAGCTTCGCCCCCTCTGCCAGGAGAGGGCTTTACCCACAGAAAGGTAACTCCGGAGTCAGCCGACAAGGAGGCTCAAACATCATTCAGGTCATGGGGAGAAGGGAAAGGGAAGTTCAGGGAAGTGAATACATTTTTTGTTCAATTCATAAAATGTTATTTCAGTTGAGTTATCCAAAACCGGGGTTGGGAAGCAACGGATTACAAAAAACTATAACTGTAATATTGTAATCAGATTATAGATACTTTCGAAAAACTAGATGATTTCTTCTACAATTACTTTTAAATTCAGAAAGGATATGTGCAAAAAAATTATGAAGGACACTTTTCTGTTGAGATTCAAATCAGCATTGAAAAAAGGCGCAAATTTACGGTTGTACCACCTGAGCGAGTCTGACCACAAGTCAGAGACCACTATGATGACCCACAAAATGCATTTGATGGATCGCAGGAAAAGAGTAGGAATAAGCTTTTGTAGGCTACAGTCCAACGTACACTATATATACAAAAGTATGCAGACACCCCTTCAAATTAGTGGATTCGGCTATTTCAGCCACACCAGTTTCTGAGAGCACACAGCCATGCAATCTCCATAGAAACACATTGGCAGTAGAATGGCCCGTATTGAAGAGCTCAGTGACTTTCAACGTGACACTGTCATAGAATGCCATCTTTCCAACAAGTCAGTTAGTAAAATATCTTCCCTGCTAAAGCTTCTCCGGTCAACTATAAGGACTGTTATTGTGAAGTGGAAATGTCAAGGAGCAACAAAGGCTCAGCAGCAAAGTGGTAGGCCACACAAGCTCACCGAATGGGACCGCCAAGTGCTAAGCGCGTAGCATGTAAAAATCATCTGTCCTTAGTTGCAACACTCACTACCGAGTTCCAAACTGCCTCTGGAAGCAACGTCAGCACAAGAACTGTTCATAGGGAGCTTCATGAAATGGGTTTCCATTGCCGATCAGCCACACACAAGCCTAAGATCACCAAGCACTATGTCAAGCGTCGGCTGGAGTGGTGTAAAGCTTGCCGGCATTGGACTCTGGAGAAGTGTAAACGTTTTCTCTGGAGTAATGAATCTGTCAGTCCGGTGGACAAATCTGGGTTTAGCAGATGCCAGGAGAACGCTACCTGCCCCAATGCATAGTGCCAACTGTAAAGTTTGGTGAAGGAGGAATAAGGGTCTGGGGCTTTTTCATGGTTCGGGCTAGGCCCCTTAGTTCCAGTGAAGTGAAATCTTAAACTTGACAGCATTCAATGACATTCGAGACCATTCTATGCTACTAACTTTGTGGCAACAGTTTGGGGAAGGTCCTTTCCTGTTTCAGCATGACAATGCCCCTGTGCACAAAGCGAGGTTCATACAGAAATGTTTTTTCCAGATCGGTGTGTAAGACGTTGACTCCCTAGAGAGCACTGACTACAACCCCATCGAACACCTTTGGGATAAGTTGGAACGCCAGCTGCGAGCCAGACCTAATCGCCCAACATCAGTGCCCGACCTCACTACTGCTCTTGTGGCTGAATGGAATAGAAGTCCCCGCAGTAATGTCCCCAACGTCTAGTGGAAAGCCTTCCCAGAAGAGTGGAGGCTGTTATAGCAGCAAAGGGGGGACCAACTCCATATTAACATGATTTTGGAATGAGATGTTTGACGAGCATGTAGTGTAGGTCTTCCAATGGTGTGACTGCTGTCGGCATCCAAAGATTATCCAACTTGAATAAATGTTTAGAGGTAAGGACGACAGCAGTGGCTTGGTCTACCGGCGGTACGGATATCACTTATTATTAATATCTTCATAGTGCATTGATATGAATCACATTGCTGCTCTCTCATTTAGCTATTTGTAGCTTACGGTTTGAGGTTGTTGTGGATGGCTGCACATTCACAAATGTATTTGTGTATGTTTAAGTTGCCTACCAATCATTGTTTTACGACCAGTGGACAGCCAGTGAAAAATGCACTCTTGCAACAGCTGCATAGTGCGGATACCAGCCTATGGAATACAAGTCTAAGTTCCTCCCTTCTAAACTCCTCCCGAGTATTGTGCTCCATACTGTCAAAAACAAGTTACATTTATTTAAGTAGACCATGAGTGGGGCTTTTGTTGCTGTATCCAATTTGAGATGATACAAAAACAAAATCCATAGGCCTAACGTACACTTGCTCAAACAGTCAAGGTGAAATCTGCAGTTGCTACGTTAATTTTAGGATTGATAAATTAATGATGTATGCCCATTGTTTCTTGAAGAATAGAACTTATAAATGCCTAATGAGCTTAGCTCAACTGTCGTACCCCACGAGAACCCAAAATTATGAGCTTGTTTTTCTCCAACGTTTGTTGGAACATTGCAAATGTAAACAAACACTGTATAGCCTCAGAACATGGTTTAAACAATACTTTTGATCTCCTGGATGGTCAGTCCTTGCATCCATAGCTCTGTCCATTCATCTGAGAGTAAATACAGGCCCTCAGCGTTTTACCAGAACAGAGGTATGTATGCGCTTTGTTATTGTTTCAACTGTGGACTCGCCATTTAAACAGCTGCAAATTATCAAGGTATCGAAGTGTCATTTAAAAAAAAAAAACGTAAACAATAGGCCGATAGCAAATGCAGCATATGGAATACATTTTTCACATGCTAATAGAACTTTTCGGTAATGCTCAAAGCATGCCATTCGATGAGAGCAGCATTTATTTTTTTCCAACTCAAACCAATGAGCCCAATCAGTCTTCCATGACAACAAAATCATAAACAACAGAGTAGGGAAGGCTTATGATTGCTTAGCTTTTGGGTTATGCTCAGGTAAAACAATTTGGCTAATTATACTACTATAAGTCCTATTCTTGAAGATCAAGGGGTGTTCAATTCATTGGAATGACTGGAAACCTGACAGACTGTCACACCCTGGCCATAGAGAGGCTTTTATTCTCTATTTTGGGTAGGCCAGGGTGTGACTAGGCTGGGCTAGGCTGGGCATGTTTTCTCTTTCTATGTTTTGGCCGGGTATGGTTCTCAATCAGGGACAGCTGTCTATTGTTGTCTCTGATGGAGAATTATACTTTTGCAGCCTTTTTTCCTTTGTATTTTGTGGGTAGATGACTTTGTTAGTGGCACTCTAGCCCTAGTAAGCTTCACGGTCCTTTCCTTGTTTTGTTGGCGACATTCATTTCAAATAAAAATAAATGTACGCTCATCACGCTGCGCTTTGGTCCAGTCATTTCCAAGACGACGCCCGTGACAGAACTACCCACCACCAAAGGACCAAGCAGCGTGGCCAGGAGAGGCAGCCCGGGACGGGGCGGTCGGCAAAGCCCAGGTTGGAACCAGAGCCAGTCGGGAAGAAGAAGGTGAACTTGGAGGGGAGTGAAGGGAGGGAAGCAGAGACAGTTAAGGAGTTGATTTTTTAGATTGGAGGAGAGAGTTAGGAGAGAGCTGTTTTGTTGGTGCTTGAGGCATGACATTCGACCCCTACGGAGCATGTCGTCAGTTTAATGTCACCTGAGTCAGCTCTCCATACTCGTCCTGAGGTGCGTGCGAGCCGGTTGGTGAAGACTGTGCCAGCCCCACGGACATGGTATCCTGTGCGCCTCCCCAGCCCGGCGAGTCCTGCGCCTGTCCTCTGGAGGTGCCAGGCTAAAGTCGGCATTCAGCCTGGAAGAGTGGTGCCAAGGATACGCACCAGATCTCCAGTGCTCCCCCACAGCCCGGGTCATCCTGTGCCTCCTCCAAGGACCAGGCCTCCAGTAAGTCTCCCCAGCCTGGTGAGTCCGGGGCCGGCAGCGAGGGTCCCCAGTCCGGGGCCTGCGGCGAGGGTCCCCAGTCCGGGGCCGGCCGCGAGGGTCCGGAGCCTCCGGTGACAGTCCCCAGTCCGGGGCCGGCAGCGAGGGTCCCCAGTCCTGGGCCGGCAGCGAGGGTCCCCCGTCCACACCAGAGCTCGTAAGTAAGTAAGTAAGAACAGGGCTCCGGGCAGCCGAGTGGAAATGGAGGAAAACTCGCCTCCCTGCGGACCTGGCATCCTTTCACTCCCTCCTCTCTACATTTTCCTCCTCTGTCTCTGCTGCTAAAGCCACTTTCTACCACTCTAAATTCCAAGCATCTGCCTCTAACCCTAGGAAGCTCTTTGCCACCTTCTCCTCCCTCCTGAATCCTCCTCCCCCCCCCCCCTCCTCCCTCTCTGCAGATGACTTCGTCAACCATTTTGAAAAGAAGGTCGACGACATCCGATCCTCGTTTGCTAAGTCAAACGACACCGCTGGTTCTGCTCACACTGCCCTACCCTGTGCTCTGACCTCTTTCTCCCCTCTCTCTCCAGATGAAATCTCGCGTCTTGTGACGGCCGGCCGCCCAACAACCTGCCCGCTTGACCCTATCTCCTCCTCTCTTCTCCAGACCATTTCCGGAGACCTTCTCCCTTACCTCACCTCGCTCATCAACTCATCCCTGACCGCTGGCTACGTCCCTTCCGTCCTCAAGAGAGCGAGAGTTGCACCCCTTCTGAAAAAACCTACACTCGTTCCCTCCGATGTCAACAACTACAGACCAGTATCCCTTCTTTCTTTTCTCTCCAAAACTCTTGAACGTGCCGTCCTTGGCCAGCTCTACCGCTATCTCTCTCAGAATGACCTTCTTGATCCAAATCAGTCAGGTTTCAAGACTAGTCATTCAACTGAGACTGCTCTTCTCTGCATCACGGAGGCGCTCCGCACTGCTAAAGCTAACTCTCTCTCCTCTGCTCTCATCCTTCTAAACCTATCGGCTGCCTTCGATACTGTGAACCATCAGATCCTCCTCTCCACCCTCTCCGAGTTGGGCATCTCCGGCGCGGCCCACGCTTGGATTGCGTCTTACCTGACAGGTCGCTCCTACCAGGTGGCGTGGCGAGAATCTGTCTCCTCACCACGCGCTCTCACCACTGGTGTCCCCCTGGGCTCTGTTCTAGGCCCTCTCCTATTCTCGCTATACACCAAGTCACTTGGCTCTGTCATAACCTCACATGGTCTCTCCTATCATTGCTATGCAGACGACACACAATTAATCTTCTCCTTTCCCCCTTCTGATGACCAGGTGGCGAATCGCATCTCTGCATGTCTGGCACACATATCAGTGTGGATGACGGATCACCACCTCAAGCTGAACCTCGGCAAGACGGAGCTGCTCTTCCTCCCGGGGAAGGACTGCCCGTTCCATGATCTCGCCATCACGGTTGACAACTCCATTGTGTCCTCCTCCCAGAGCGCTAAGAACCTTGGCGTGATCCTGGACAACACCCTGTCGTTCTCAACTAACATCAAGGCGGTGGCCCGTTCCTGTAGGTTCATGCTCTACAACATCCGCAGAGTACGACCCTGCCTCACACAGGAAGCGGCGCAGGTCCTAATCCAGGCACTTGTCATCTCCCGTCTGGATTACTGCAACTCGCTGTTGGCTGAGCTCCCTGCCTGTGCCATTAAACCCCTACAACTCATCCAGAACGCCGCAGCCCGTCTGGTGTTCAACCTTCCCAAGTTCTCTCACATCACCCCGCTCCTCCGCTCTCTCCACTGGCTTCCAGTTGAAGCTCGCATCCGCTACAAGACCATGGTGCTTGCCTACGGAGCTGTGAGGGGAACGGCACCTCAGTACCTCCAAGCTCTGATCAGGCCCTACACCCAAACAAGGGCACTGCGTTCATCCACCTCTGGCCTGCTCGCCTCCCTACCACTGAGGAAGTACAGTTCCCGCTCAGCCCAGTCAAAACTGTTCGCTGCTCTGGCCCCCCAATGGTGGAACAAACTCCCTCACGACGCCAGGACAGCGGAGTCAATCACCACCTTCCGGAGACACCTGAAACCCCACCTCTTTAAGGAATACCTAGGATAGGATAAGTAATCCTTCTCACCCCCCCCCCTAAAATATTTAGATGCACTATTGTAAAGTGGATGTTCCACTGGATGTCATAGGTGAATGCACCAATTTGTAAGTCGCTCTGGATAAGAGCGTCTGCTAAATGACTTAAATGTAAATGTAAGTATTTCACTGTAAGGTGAATAATGGTTGTATTCAAATACCTGTTGTATTCGGCACACCTGACAAATAACATTTGATTTGATTACATTTTATAGCTATCGCCAAATAGTAATATTATCTGTTTTGTAGTAGAAAGCGATGGGTTAGAAGAAGCCTACATAACTAACCCATAATGTAAAATGCAACATCTGTTAATGGTAGGCTATGTAAACTTATTGAATTATGAATTAAATGATTTATCTTGTAATAGATGTTATTCAATTGGTAATATTAATGTTAGTCTTCTTCTAATGCCTCTTAGGGGGAAAGTAATCAAAAGTAACAAAGTAATTATTACTAAAAGTAATTTCGGTAATCCAAAAATCAAGTTACGGATTACAATTTTGGACAGGTAACTAACTGTAATGGATTACATTTACAAAGTAAACTACCCAAACCTGTCTAAAACATAGACATAAAGTATACAGTGTATCTAGCCCCATATTTGCGAACATCTGTGAATGGTTGTTTTTCTTGTTTATCCAATCATTGCTGTTTTAATGCTTGTTGTTTTTTGAGCGGTGGCTGCTCACACCTCAGTGATCACGCTAAATGGTTCTCAACCCCATATCTGCCATTTCCCCCAGCCCTTTGCCCTGAATGAATGGATACCCTCTCCTCCTCTCCATGAAAGGGGAGGCTAAACCTCCCCAGCCTAATCAGGGAGCTCAGGACGATTGTGGGAGCTAGGGGGCTCACGCCTTTGTTGCGGCCTTGACCATCTTGATGTGGTTGGCATTTTCTGGCGAGGTATGATGCCCCAGGGCTTTTTAATTTGCTCTCCATTGACTCCTGGTTAATTGGGTTGGTTAGCTGCATCCAGATTCCACTCCCAAGTTCAGCCATGTTAAACCCACATGGCATTTCTCACACACACACAAAGACACTGAGCCTCCTGGGACGGCTATGTATAAGGAAAGGGAGGGAGGGAGAGATAGCTGAGTGGCAGGAGGGAGGGAGGAAGAGAGAGAAAGAGGGGTGGAGGAGGAGTAGGGGTATGGGGTGGTTTGGCCCTTAACCAAAGGAATTTTCAGCAATTACCCGGCTCATGCACATACATAGAGGCTCTGGACATGCATGTGGTTGTATTGTTCTATACCAGCTTTTAACATGACTACATCTGTAAGTAGTTGTATATTCTGTCATGACTGCGGTCTGTGCAATCAGGCATAATATGCATGTACCAGACAGGGTACAAGCAACCAACACTGACCACCACTAGTGGTTGAAGGATTATAAACATCACATGGTCAGGGATAGAGCCACGTATTTAGATGTATAATGCATAGCTCTGATCGGGGGTAGGCTGTGGCCTTCATCACTGTGGAGGAAAAACCAGACAAGTCACATTACCTTAGAAAGCCCATCTGAAGTGGGGCTTACCCCCCGTGGGGCTGGCCACATATGCCTGGGTCTCCGGTGGGCGCCAGCATATGAAGTTCCCTGGACTAAGCGATAGGCTTTCTAAGTGTGTAATCATTTGTTTCTCCTCTGGGACTGTGTGAACCCAACGCTGGTTAATTGATGAAATCCAAGCGATTAAAATGCACCTTAGGAATCTCATTAAAGCCCTCCACGCGTCGATGGCTCTGCTTCAGACTGATGTTTTTCTCCTGGAGCCCAAGCAGGAGCAGACCAGGCCGGATTTACCCGGATAATGGTATTGGTTTCACATCAAGTAGGAAGCAGGAAGGAGACAGTGGATAAGCAAAGTTGGGACAGCTTCTTTCTCCCTCTATACTTCCCTCACTCTCTCACCCTCTTCAATCTCTGTCCTTATTCCTTAAGCCCACCTACTCAGGCAACCAAAATAACATTGATTTCCCATTATGTGTAGCAAGGCTCCTGCTGAGGAGGTCCTGTCGGTTGACTGGTTCTCAGACCTGACCTTAGAGAGCGTTTTGCACTGTGGTATCGATGTGATCCTGTGCCTGCTTTCCCAAAACAAAGTGATTGAACTTGGTGCTGTCACACTAGCTTCCCTGGGATAGGGCTACAAAGTCTGGGAGGGGACAGGCTGTCTGAATAAAGGCTAGACCACATGACTTAGTTTAACCCCCAATTTGGTAAGCAATTGATCAATTTCAACAACAAGAGCAAGACTGTCAAAAGTCCTTTCAGAGTCATAGCATGAAACATGGTTATCTAAGCACCTTGCATATCAGTTGGTGATGTGAAAACATCCACATTGTTGAAGATCAAACAGGGGAGATATCCTATCAGTGGTAAACAACTACACTTTAAAAAGTGGGACAACGCTGTTGTTTATCTGAAGTGCTTTTACTGATTGGGAGATTGAAAATTATGCTTGGGTTCATTCAAACAACCTAAATAAAATAACAACATTTGACAGATCAATGTGATTTTTTAAATTGAATGAAAGCTCTAAAATTGCAATGCAGATTGAATATCCGTGGGGGCAATGTAGCAGCGGCAGCAGCCTATCAGAAGGGTTGGGGGCAATGTAGCAGCGGCAGCAGCCTATCAGAAGGGTTGGGGGCATGGCGTATTTGGGGCTTGGCTTTAAGTTTGCTCTTTTTGCCTATCTGTGAGAGTGAATGTCATCCTAGTTAATCTGGTCTACTGTAGTTGTTATTCACATGCAGATGTATACTGGCAGCACATGTAAAGATACCTGAATAAGTGCATGTGCTGCTAAAGAGCCTGATAATATTTTGGTTATTGTGTTTCTTGATTTACAGGGAAGTCATGTCATTTATTCTAACCTAAATGGAGAAGTTTGGTTTATCCCAGATTAAAAAGTGAATTTGTAACAAGATAACAAAACAAATGGGTTGTGTTCACATGAAATATTTGTTTTTATTTGTTATTTATTAGGTTTAACAAAAGAAGGTCTCTGCCAGAGGACCACGAGGCATTGAACTCCAGACCTGTCTCGGCTCGGTGTACTGTATCTGTTCACACATGACCTCTGGGCTGCAGCGTAACCCTCAGTGACACAACAGTGCAGCTGTAAATCCAGCAGAATGAGAAGAGAATGCTCAAAGGTCAAGGAGGAGGTCATCAATATACACACAGAACACAGAGCTGAAGCAGAAAGGTTTTCAGTTGGGCTTTTCAGCTACAGTTGCTGTGCAGTTGTTTGATTGCCGTTCACCAAAGGGAGCAATTCACTCCTCGGATTAGGATAGACTGTTTTAGGATCTCTTTTAAATATGTCCACAGTTTAGGACCCCTCAGGGTCTCTCACAGGCTATTCCAGAGGCTTGGGGCATAATAACTAAAGGCTGCCTCTCAATGCATCTTGGTCCTAGGCTTTGAGATAGTTAAAAGGACAGTGCCAGAGGACCTGAGGGACCTACTGGGTACATAACTTAAAAGCATGTTTGACATGTACTGGGGTGCACAATCATGAATTGATTTAAAAAAACAAAAAATTATTTTAAAATTAATTCTGAATCTTACAGGCAGTCAGTGCAGAGACCTTAAAAGCTGTGTAATGTGTGCTTTCCGCCTGGTCTTGGTCAGTACCCACGCCGCAGCATTCTGTATGTTTTGCAGTTGACCAATGGCTTTTTTAGATCGACCAGACAGGAAAGCATTAGAGTAGTCAAGCCTGTTCGTAATAAAAGCATGGATGAGTCTCTCTGTATCAGCCTGAGAGAGAAATGTCCCCACTGTGGCAATGTTCCTCAGGCGGTACTAAGCTATTTTGGTCACATTCCTAATGTGTGATTGGAATTTAAGTTCAGAATCTAAAATAACAGTATTTTTTACCTTTATTGCCCGTGAATGAAAATGTGTGGCCAGATTCTCTCTCTGGGCTTTGGCTCCAAAAAATAGTACCTCTGAAGTTGTGAGCCTTCCAAGCATTTACAGTGCATTCGGGAAAGTATTCAGACACCTTGACTTCTTCCACATTTTGTTACATTACAGTGTTATTCAAAAATGTATTACATCGTTTTTTCCCTAATTTAAATTGGCAAGTCAATTAAGAACCAATTCTTATTTACAATAATATATAATATAATAATATATGCCATTTAGCAGACGCTTTTATCCAAAGCGACTTACAGTCATGTGTGCATACATTCTACGTATGGGTGGTCGCGGGGATTGAACCCACTACCCTGGCGTTACAAGCGCCATGCTCTACCAACTGAGCTACAGAACGACCACGTCGTGGTCTATCCCGGCCAAACCCTAACCCGGACAATGCTGCTGGGCCAATTGTACACCGCCCTATGGGACTCCCAATCACGGCCGGTTGTGGTACAGCCTGAATCGAAACATGGTCTATAGTGATGCAACTAGCACTGAGATGCAGTGCCTTCTGGAAGATTCTCCGCTCCACAGAGGAATGCTGGAGCTCTGTCAGAGTCACTATTGGGTTCTTGGTCACCTCTCTGACCAAGGCCCTTCGCCCTGGATTGCTCAGTTTGGCCGGGCGGCCAGCTCTAGGAAGAGTCTTGGTGGTTCCAAACTTCTTTTGTTTAAGAATGATGGACGCCACTGTGTTCTTGCTGCATAACCTTCAATGCTGCATAATTGTTCTGGTACCCTTCCCCAGATCTGTGCCTCGACGCAATCCTGTCTCTGAGATCTACGGACAATTTCTTCGACTTCATGACTTGGTTTTTGCTCTGACATGCACTGTCAACTGTGGGACTTTATATAGACAGATGTGTGCCTTTCCAAATCATGTCCAATCAATTGAATTTACCACAGGTGGACTCCAATCAAATTGTAGAAAGATCTCAAGAATGATTCATGGAAACAGGATGCACCAGCTCAATTTCAAGTCTCATAGCAAAGGTTCTGAATACTTATGTACTGTAAGGTATTTCTGGTATTTGTTTTGCAAATGTAAACCTGTTTTCGCTTTGTCATTATGGAGTATTATGTGCAGATTGATGAGGACAATTTCATTTGTATCCATTTTCGAATAAGGCTGTAATGTAACAAAATGTGGATAAAGGGAAGGGGTCTGAATACTTTCCAAATGCACTGTAAATAACTAATACAGTCGTATAATTTGTCTGTGGAGTTAAAATCCTCTGGTGACACAGAAATGTAAAGTTGTGTTTCATCGGCGTGGTAGTGAAAATCCATGCTGTGCTTTCTGATAACACTGCCAAGGGGTAACATATAGAAACTGAACAGTACCAGACAAAAATCTAATCTTGTGGAACGCCACATGTGATATGCATTTTCTCAGAGTTATGTTCACCAAGGGTGGGAAAAAAAACTCTTGACCGGTTAAATAGGTCCTGAACCCATTTAGAAGTGGACCGGAGAGGCCAACCCACCTCTCCAGTCTGTATAAACTCAATGACAGTAAAAGGTCATTATACTGCACGGATTTGAAAAATATATAATCAAGGAAGTAAAAGCAGATATACGGAATTTCTACACAACATGTAACTTTAATATAACATCAATGAGGATTCCCGTGGTCAAATTCAATATCACTAATTCAACAGTCACAGAGTACATTTACTGGTCGCCACCCTCTGTTCCCAAGCAGTTGTCAATCACGCTAGTCTGACACGCCCTGAGCTGTGTGCTGCTGATTTGGAGAGCTCATTAACCCAGGCCTGTTTTGGAGGAGAGCGTGCCCTGTCTGTCCTAGGCCCAATGTGAGACGTTCCTCCGGGCAGAGACAGGCTGATCAGTAGAGTTGAAATATCTGGGCTCTATCCATTAAAATTGCTGGGAGTTTATATATGGAGTGAGCGACTTTCTTGCTTTTGATAGTTTATAGAAATATTGGTCCTGGATATATAATATAAAGAAGTAACATACTGTTATTACACCGTGAAGACTGAATAATGAGAAAGGGCAATATTCACATGGATTTGAAAGGTATGATACCGTATGTTCAGTGAAACAATAGAGGTGGAATCAACAAAGTGTTGCCCAGACCTCAACACTATTTAACTCTTTATTTCCTTTTTATTCTTTATGTTTGCACATTTTCATTCAACCATGCGTAGGGCAAAAGCTATCATTAAACAAGACGCTGGATCAGACTTCAGAATGCTAACTTGGAACACTGAGCGTTTCCATGTCGGGTGCCAAGATGTTATGACATGAAGAAATAGTGCCTCTAAAACTATTCTGCCACTGCAGGAATATAAATCATTATTTATTACCACAGAAAACACAAAGAAAATGGAATTGAGGAACGAACAATGGAAAAGAGGAAATCGAGGAAACCTGCATTAAATGTGCTTTGGTTTACTCTTGTTCGCTTTTATAGTTTGGTTGTATTTATTTTGAATGGGAGGCTCCTTGTGTAATGTGGGCTGGGATCTAAAATAACGGAGGCTGGACGGTGCAGATGGAAATGACCACTGAATGGCCAATTGAGACCACTAATGTCCCTAGACTAGTGTTGACCACACTGTCTAGCATCCTCCTCATGGCTAAATATAGGATGGAAATATCAAGCAGTAAATATGGTCATTGGAAGGAAGAGCTGAGCAATCACAAAAGTTCAGCATGGGACTTTGGAAGCAACAAGACAAATTAAGAAAACAAGGGAAATTTGGCATGTTTTTGTGTACCTTTTATTTAACTAGGAAAAACCCATTGAGACACATAGTCTCTTTTGCGAGGGAGACCTGGCCAAGAAAGCAGTAGCACAATTGCTCAAGGGAAGTGTTTAAGGTGAGGGTTTGTTCAGACTTTATGAAGTCCTATCCGACCTGTCTACTGAATTCAGGGAATCGCACTGACTGACTGACTTTGTACCCGTCTTTCTCTTCTTCCAGCTTTTGGACTGTCTTGTCATATCTTGCCCTTCTACATTTGATCGGGGTCTTGTTTTTGAGACAAGTTCCTGTCAGACTTAGCTACTGAGTACCGGTCATCTTCTCATTTGATTGGGTTGGATGGGGAGCACCGCTGGCAACTACTTTCAGGTCTCTCCAGAGATGTTTGATCGGGTTTGATTGTCACATCTAGCCAGTTTCCCTGTCTACATTTTATAGGCCTAACCTTGTTCATTTTCACCCCGGTTACCTAACATAAGCTGTGTGGGTGGTAGGAGTGGAGAAGCGTCTTGCCTGTCTATTCCTTTGGCAGCGGTACCTTTTTCTCCACTTGCAGATTCTCCTGTGAATTTGACTTCTTAAACATGGGTTTATTCATGGCTCTCTGGCTGTGTGATAACCCCTCTCTCTCTCTCTCTCTCTAACGGGGGCTGTATGCGTCTGTATAAATGAGGTGCTGCTGCGTACGTCCGTTTTCCCCTGCAGGTATTAATCATTCAGACTGAGCAGGACTGTGTCTGATGTCTGGACTACACTTACTTACATTCACAGGTTTCTTTATCTGTACTTGTAAAGCTGAATGGGTGTCTTAAGCCCCTATTCTCCAGCTACCCTATGCGACTCTGTCATTGTCGTTTCCTCCACTATCTCCCTCGCCTTCCTCCATTCTTACCATCCTTCTTGTGTTTGCTCTCGCTCTCTCCTTCTCTCTGTCAGACTATTCTCTCTCTCAAACCCCTCTATCCCCTTTTCTCTTGCCCCCGTCGCTCATGCACTACACACACACCTTTGATGACTGCCAATCCAGTAATAGTCTGTTTTCGTCCGTCTCTTATTGTGAGGCATTTTCTATGTTTTCCTTTAGCGATCTGTGTCAGAGAGGAGCCTGGGGAGGGGAGGAGAACACTGCAGTACCATGGACCAGAACCAACCAATCTGCATCTTCCTGTAGAGGTAAAGCTATCCTGCAGTGCATCTTATCTCTGCAGCTGATTCTACGCTCCTCCTTCCGAACCTGAGGGGGGCAGTGTTCTGTTCTGCAGTGTTCTGCTCGACACAGCCACCAGGCAGCTCAGAGAAACAGCTAACAACGTGGCTGCAGGGCGGTGTGACCCTGTCTCAAGCCAGTTCTGAAGAGGGCGGGCTGCCTGGCTCTTCGCCAGCCGTGCAAGCTGTGTAAAAGTCCTGCGGCCCCATCACATATAGCCAATGTTACATTGGTTCCAGCCCCTCTCTGCTTCTCTATGCTTCCCCGCCATCTGTGCTCTTAATGAAGCTGTCGAGAAGCTGTCATTCACTCATGAATGACTACGCCTCTCAGGCTGATTGCTAGCGCTATGTTAGCCAGCGGGGATTTAGCTACGAACCAACGCCAGAGGGTGGGAGAAAGTAACTTTTCAAAACTGCAGAGGACTTATTTTCAGCGCAGCACGGCCACTCGAGAAACGTGTACCTGACGACGCAGGCTAATTTGAAGACAGACCTGTGAGGGATCCAGCTCTGTAGGTCTACATGGTTTATTTTAAAGGGAGCACAGCTATGTGAATGTGTAAGAGCATAACAGTTGAGTGATTAATAAGTCATGATAAATCCCAGTGTGTTTGTCAGCACAGCGAGGCCTCGGGTTTGGGAACAAAGGGGGAAGTCCCATCTCTGGTGATGAAGTCATGGCAACGATCTACTGCCAAGCCTTTGGATAGAGATGGAGGGGTTGGTGTTGGATAGGGAGGGGTGGGGTGGGGTGGGGTGGGGTGGGGAGGGGTGCTGAATCATGTTCACCTAGTGTCACACATGCCTGATCGGAGCAGGGGGGCTTTCTAATACTTAGTCTCTCCACACCCCTTGTTAACTCAACCACTATGTTGTTTCACAACCCTTAGAGCCCCTCATTCATTTGCAGTTAATTCAGCAAGGATTATTAGGAATAGAGCCTGGGATGAAGAAATATGGGTTTATTATTTACCAGATGTAGATTTTTTTCTATAGTGACGGTGGTGGTTTTCGCAGCATCAGAGCATTACTAGGGGAATAAAATGTGTTCATTTCATTCCCATGCATTGGTAACATTATGTCATTACCACATCTTGGTAACTGTATAGTAATATCATCATAATTCAGATCAGATCACTTGAGAGAAATTGGATATGAGATTACTGAAAAAGAGCACCCGTTGGAAGCCTGAGCCACTTATAACACTGAATAGTAATTGCTATGCCGTTATGCACGTCTGTCGTGAGTCATAATCTCAGCCGTCTGCGTGTATCGCTGTATAGTACGTGTTCTAACAAGCCAGCCAGCTCAATCTTAATTACACTGCTTGGCTTTATCTCATATGACCATCATCCCTACTAATGTAATGATCGTCCCCCAGGCTGTAGTTGTTCAGTGATATAGAGAACCAAAGACAAATACAGTTGGATGGTGGTTCAAAGGGGGGTTTTGTGACCATGATGAAGTGAAGTGTGTTGCTTTTTCCACTGGAGCCTGGTAAGAGGGCTGTTTTCGGAGAGGGGACGGTTGCTGCCTAGATTGATGAGTCAGCAGCCCCCGGAGCCAGGGGTTGTTCTGGGCCATAAGGGCCCGCGGTGTGGCCTCTCTTCCTGGTGCGCACTCTCCTTCTGCACGCCCTCCTCCGAGTGGAACAAGGAGGGGAGAAGTTAGTGCCAAATGCCGAGCCAAAGAGGCCCACTGCCACCGCACCAGATCCAGCACCACCAGGCCCAAAGAGGACGGCTCCGGCTCTCATCCAGAGACCACTAAGCCTGGACAGACACCCACAACCACAGGAGCTCAACACACTGCCTTGCACAGCACACAGTCCCCTCGTTTAGACAGACACTCTTTCATTTCTCCCTCTCTCTCTCTCTCTATGGCTGGCACACTTGCATGTCAATGTGCTAAATCTATTAAGCATTACCAGCTCTGCAAAAATGTAGCATAATTAAATAACTTTGTGAATTACCACTTTGCTTTATGTTGGGGTGAAGATTAAACTGTACTTTTTATGACCGAAGAACAAAGAGAATTGAGTTCTAGAGTTTTGACAGCAGGGCCCAGAAAGCAATCTCCATTCCAAAGAGGGTTGGGTAAAAATCCCTCTTTCTCAGCAGTCATAATAAACAAAGACCATCATCATCTCTCTCTCATGATCAGAAAGATTTGATGTTATGCCTCAATTGAGTTTGCCAGAGAAGGATTTAAATCCAGGACCTAATCTAATACGGTCTCTCTCTCTCTCTCTCTCTCTCTCTCTCTCTCTCTCTCTCTCTCTCTCTCCCCTCAACCTTTCCCTCTTTTTCGCACTCTCCTTCTCCCTCCATCTACCTCACTCTTTCTTCCCCTCCCTCTGTCTTTCTCACACTCCCAACCTCCCTCCACCTCCTCCCTGTCTGCACGGAAGCGAGCACTCCGTCTCCATGCTTTGCCTGGACAGGACTCAAGAGATAATGGTTGTAGCTACATGGCCCACAAATCAGGACAGATTTATTCCAACATCGCTGGCCGTGTCCTGGGCCAAAGGATCGCCATCGCCCCCGGAGTGCTGTCCTCAGGAGCGACAAGGACGAAAAGGGGAATGAGGAGAACGAGCCACCAGGGTCTGGGTGACGTGACGGGGAACGAGCTGGGCCACACAGAGATCAGACGCTGCGCCACGCTCCCCTGTGTTCCTCTTTAAACAGCTTCCTGCACTAGACCTCATTATACTGTGCCCTAGCCTCACTCTGGTGACATTCTCAGTTCTCTCACACACACACACACTCTCTCTACGTCATATAGATTACAGCTCCCACTGAAGAGCTGAGTTTAGATTTGCACTGGGTCTAGACTGCAGTGTCCTCTGTAGCTCAGTTAGCAGAGCATGGCACTTGCTATGCCAGGATAGCAGGTTCGATTCCCTCAGCCACTCATATGTAAAAAAAAGTTATGCATGCATGAGTTGCTTTGGATAAAATAATCTGCTCAATGACATATATTATTATTATTACACACATTGGGCTCTGATTTTGGTTGGTGGTAAGGAGGTGCAAGTGTCTAATTTCTTCTTGGAATGAATTGTGTCATGTAAATACTGGCGAATTGGCTTTTCTTTTGCCTTTACGGCAGCTTCGGCAATTTACCTGTCTACCATCAGCTGGCTTGTGCTGAGGTGGGAGGGATTTAAATGGTTGAGGTGTGTACTTACAAACGTGTGCCAATATGACAATTTCAGTGAGCGCAACTAGGATAATTTTTTTAAAAACATTTTTTATTTATTTTACCTTTATTTAACCAGGTAGGCTAGTTGAGAACAAGTTCTCATTTGCAACTGCGACCTGGCCAAGATAAAGCATAGCAGTGTGAACAGACAACACAGAGTTACACATGGAGTAAACAATTAACAAGTCAATAACACAGTAGAAAAAAAATGGGCAGTCTATATACAATGTGTGCAAAGGGCATGAGGAGGTAGGCGAATAATACGATTTTGCAGATTAACACTGGAGTGATAAATGATCAGATGGTCATGTACAGGTAGAGATATTGGTGTGCAAAAGAGCAGAAAAGTAAATAAATAAAAAACAGTATAAAAACAGTATGGGAATGAGGTAGGTGAAAATGGGTGGGCTATTTACCAATAGACTATGTACAGCTGCAGCGATCGGTTAGCTGCTCGGATAGCTGATGTTTGAAGTTGGTGAGGGAGATAAAAGTCTCCAACTTCAGCGATTTTTTGCAGTTCGTTCCAGTCACAGGCAGCAGAGTACTGGAACGAAAGGCGGCCAAATGAGGTGTTGGCTTTAGGGATGATCAGTGAGATACACCTGCTGGAGCGCGTGCTACGGATGGGTGTTGCCATCGTGACCAGTGAACTGAGATAAGGCGGAGCTTTACCTAGCATGGACTTGTAGATGACCTGGAGCCAGTGGGTCTGGCGACGAATATGTAGTGAGGGCCAGCCGACTAGAGCATACAAGTCGCAGTGGTGGGTGGTATAAGGTGCTTTAGTGACAAAATGGATGGCACTGTGATAGACTGCATCCAGTTTGCTGAGTAGAGTGTTGGAAGCCATTTTGTAGATGACATCGCCGAAGTCGAGGATCGGTAGGATAGTCAGTTTTACTAGGGTAAGCTTGGCGGCGTGAGTGAAGGAGGCTTTGTTGCGGAATAGAAAGCCGACTCTTGATTTGATTTTCGATTGGAGATGTTTGATGTGAGTCTGGAAGGAGAGTTTGCAGTCTAGCCAGACACCTAGGTACTTATAGATGTCCACATATTCAAGGTCGGAACCATCCAGGGTGGTGATGCTAGTCGGGCATGCGGGTGCAGGCAGCGATCGGTTGAAAAGCATGCATTTGGTTTTACTCGCGTTTAAGAGCAGTTGGAGGCCACGGAAGGAGTGCTGTATGGCATTGAAGCTCGTTTGGAGGTTAGATAGCACAGTGTCCAATGACACTTAATTTAAGATGGGTCTTTATTTTTGTATTTATTTTATTACATATTAAAACATACAATCTACATGTAGTGAAGCCGCTCAACATTTACATTACATTCAGTCATCTAGCAGACACTCCCATCCAGAGCACCTACAGGAGCAGCCAGGGTCAAGCGCCCCACCCAAGGGCACGTCAACAGATCCCCCACCAAATCGGGGACCCGAACCAGAGACCCATTGGCCACCGACCCAAGCTCCCAACCGCCAGTCCGCCAATCCAAGATCCCCCACAGTTCACCTAGAGCTGCTCCTCAACCATCCGAGACCACCCTGTTCGGATTTTTATGCACCACATACTGTATCTTTCAACTATGCTGTGATGTTTAACATACAATTTGAATCTACCTAATTGAATAGAATCCACAGATTGCGAGTTAAAGATAAATACTTTTACTAAGAGTATTAGTAATTGACTGACCCGGTCTCTCCAGATCTCCTAACAGTACTATTTCTAGGGTCAACTTTAGATTAATGCTATGAATTTTCAGCCATTTCTGAACCTGAGACCAGAAACAGGCGACCTGAGGGCAATACCAAAACAAATGGTCTATTGATTCTGCATCTGCAGAGCTGCGATGAATTTATGCCCAAAATATTCAACATTTTGTTGAAGGCAAGAATTCTGAACGATAAGTTTAGCTGAAAAGTTTTGAATCTTGTATCGTTTCATGTATGAACTCATACACCCTGCGCCATGAAATTGGTGCATCAAAAATCTCTTGCCAGCTATTTTGCAATCTGTATGACACAGCTGTCAACATCCTGGTCCTCAACTTAAACTGGTTTACTTAACTATTTTTGCTATTTTTGTTCCTCTGCCAGTTTTGATCCTTTATATTGGGCAGACAAACCAGTTCCCCACCTCTTCCTGCTGACACCTACCTCCTCAATTTTGGGGGTAATTCTCTAATCAATTGGTTGTAATCTTGGATTGAGAATTCCAATTTACAATAACATTTTAAAACAAAATACCCTTTCCAAAAGCTGGTCTTAGCAGTAACACAATTGGTTATGGCGCACACAGTAGTCTTACTAATGGTACCCAAACTACCATGCACTGACCCGACGCACACTCACTAGACTATATATACAGTGGGGCAAAAAAGTATTTAGTCAGCCACCAATTGTGCAAGTTCTCCCACTTAAAAAGATGAGAGAGGCCTGTAATTTTCATCATAGGTACACTTCAACTATGACAGAAAAAATGAGGAAAAAAAATCCAGAAAATCACATTGTAGGATTTTTAATGAATTTATTTGCAAATTATGGTGGAAAATAAGTATTTGGTCAACAACAAACAAGCAAGATTTCTGGCTCTCACGGACCTGTAACTTCTTCTTTAAGAGGCTTCTCTGTCCTCCACTTGTTACCTGTATTAATGGCACCTGTTTGAACTTGTTTATCAGTATAAAAGACACCTGTCCACAACCTCAAACAGTCACACTCCAAACTCCACTATGGCCAAGACCAAAGAGCTGTCAAAGGACACCAGAAACAAAATTGTAGACCTGCACCAGGCTGGGAAGACTGCATCTAGGTAAGCAGCTTGGTTTGAAGAAATCAACTGTGGGAGCAATTATTACGATATGGAAGACATACAAGACTACTGATAATCTCCCTCGATCTGGGGCTCCACGCAACATCTCACCCCGTGAGATGTAAAATGATCACAAGAACGGTGAGCAAAAATCCCAGAACCACACGGGGGGACCTAGTGAATGACCTGCAGAGAGCTGGAACCAAAGTAACAAAGCCTTCCATCAGCAAGGGCATTGAAGATGAAACGTGGCTGGGTCTTTCAGCATGACAATGATCCCAAACACATCGCCAGGCAACGAAGGAGTGGCTTCGTTAGAAGCATTTCAAGGTCCTGGAGTGGCCTAGCCAGTCTCCAGATCTCATCCCCATAGAAAATCTTTGGCGGGAGTTGAAAGTCCATGTTGCCCAGCAACAGCCCCAAAACATCACTGTTTTAGAGGAGATCTGCATGGAGGAATGGGCCAAAATACCAGCAACAGTGTGTGAAAACCTTGTGAAGACTTACAGAAAACGTTTGACCTCTGTCATTATTATGTCATTAAAGTATTGAGATAAACTTTTGTTATTGACCAAATACTTATTTTCCACCATAATTTGCAAATAAATTCATTAAAAATCCTACAATGTGATTTTCTGGATTTTCTTTCTCATTTTGTCTGTCATAGTTGAAGTGTACCTATGATGAAAATTACAGGACTCTCTCATCTTTTTAAGTGGGAGAACTTGCACAATTGGTCGCTGACTAAATACTTTTTTGCCCCATTGTACACACCACATACAGTACACACTCACACACACTACACTGACACTCCCACACAAAACACACACATTCACATACACTACGTACAGTACGCACACACAAACACACATAACACACACATACAGACCGACACAACACACACATACATTCACATTACACACACATGCACGCACACTCATTTTTGCACTCATGATTTACTCCTGCTACTTCTTTATTTTTCATTAATATCTATCTGGATGCCTAGTCACTTTACCCTGCCTTCATGTACATATCTACCTCAAATACCTTATTATTATCTATATGGCTGCCTAGCCACTTTACCCTGCCTTCATGTACATATCTACCTCAAATACCTTATTATTATCTATCTGGCTGCCTAGCCACTTTATCCTGCCTTCATGTACATATCTACCTCAAATACCTTATTATTATCTGTCTGGATGCCTAGTCACTTTACCCTGCCTTCATGTACATACAGTATCTACCTCAAATACCTTATTATTATCTATCTGGATGCCTAGTCACTTTACACTGCCTTCATGTACATATCTACTTCAAATACCTTATTATTATCTGTCTGGATGCCTAGCCACTTTACCCTGCCTTCATGTACATATCTACTTCAAATACCTTATTATTATCTGTCTGGATGCCTAGTCACTTTACCCTGCCTTCATGTACATATCTACTTCAAATACCTTATTATTATCTGTCTGGATGCCTAGCCACTTTACCCTGCCTTCATGTACATATCTACTTCAAATACCTTATTATTATCTGTCTGGGTACCTAGTCACTTTACCCTGCCTTCATGTACATATCTACTTCAAATACCTTATTATTATCTGTCTGGGTACCTAGTCACTTTACCCTGCCTTCATGTACATATCTACTTCAAATACCTTATTATTATCTGTCTGGGTACCTAGTCACTTTACCCTGCCTTCATGTACATATCTACTTCAAATACCTTATTATTATCTGTCTGGATGCCTAGTCACTTTACCCTGCCTTCATGTACATATCTACTTCAAATACCTTATTATTATCTGTCTGGGTGCCTAGTCACTTTACCCTGCCTTCATGTACATACAGTATCTACCTCAAATACCTTATTATTATCTGTCTGGATGCCTAGTCACTTTACCCTGCCTTCATGTACATATCTGACTCAAATACCTTATTATTATCTGTCTGGATGCCTAGTCACTTTACCCTGCCTTCATGTACATATCTGACTCAAATACCTTATTATTATCTGTCTGGGTGCCTAGTCACTTTACCCTGCCTTCATGTACATATCTACCTCAAATACCTTATTATTATCTGTCTGGGTGCCTAGTCACTTTACCCTGCCTTCATGTACATATCTACCTCAAATACCTTATTATTATCTATCTGGATGCCTAGTCACTTTACCCTGCCTTCATGTACATACAGTATCTACCTCAAATACCTTATTATTATCTATCTGGATGCCTAGTCACTTTACCCTGCCTTCATGTACATATCTACCTCAAATACCTTATTATTATCTATCTGGATGCCTAGTCACTTTACCCTGCCTTCATGTACATACAGTATCTACCTCAAATACCTTATTATTATCTGTCTGGATGCCTAGTCACTTTACCCTGCATTCATGTACATACAGTATCTACCTCAAATACCTTATTATTATCTGTCTGGATGCCTAGTCACTTTACCCTGCCTTCATGTACATATCTACCTCAAATACCTTATTATTATCTGTCTGGATGCCTAGTCACTTTACCCTGCCTTCATGTACATATCTACCTCAAATACCTTATTATTATCTGTCTGGGTGCCTAGTCACTTTACCCTGCCTTCATGTACATATCTACCTCAAATACCTTATTATTATCTGTCTGGGTGCCTAGTCACTTTACCCTGCCTTCATGTACATATCTACCTCAAATACCTTATTATTATCTGTCTGGATGCCTAGTCACTTTACCCTGCCTTCATGTACATATCTACCTCAAATACCTTATTATTATCTGTCTGGGTGCCTAGTCACTTTACCCTGCCTTCATGTACATACAGTATCTACCTCAAATACCTTATTATTATCTGTCTGGATGCCTAGTCACTTTACCCTGCCTTCATGTACATATCTGACTCAAATACCTTATTATTATCTGTCTGGATGCCTAGCCACTTTACCCTGCCTTCATATACATACAGTATCTACCTTAAGTACCTGGTACCTCTGCACATTGATCTGGTACTGGTACTCCCTCTATACAGCTCCATTCTTGTGTATTTTATTTTATTCATCTTGTGTTACAATGTTTCTATTTGTAAACTCTGCATTGTTGGGAAGGGCTTGTAAGCAAACATTTCACAGTAGTCTACACCAGTTGTCTTCAGTGCATGTGACATACAAATTGGATATGTACATCACCAGTGTTTTATTACACTATCACAAGCCTTTTTGTTGATATTGGACATTATTTTTTAAACATTTGGACTTGTTATGTGCGTTGCCCCTTGCATGAAAGGTGTAAGTGACAGTAGGAAGCATGTTTAGGAAAATCAAGTTACTTAAAAAGAATCCTCATTGTTTTTCCTTCCTAATGTTGTCCAAAAAATGCATCTTCCACTTTCAAATCTCATGAATTCCAATGTGCTGAGTCTGTTCGTAGGCTATATTGGCCTGGGTGTTTGTTTACCTTTCACGTGGCAAAGTCACGACAGGCCACATCAACGGCAATGGTAGGCTATATATTTTGGACATTCTCTTTATATTGGATCTTTTCCCAGCTCATGTGGTTTGAATGTGTGTAAAAACCCTCCACCCTCCGTATGCTGGTAACTATTCAGACATAGCCTGTCTTTTTTTAGTTTTGAACTAGGTAAGTCAGTTATGAACAAATTCTTATTTTCAATGACGGCCTAGGAAAAGTGGGTTAACTGCCTGTTCAGGGGTAGAACAACAGATTTATACCTTGTCAGCTTGGGGATATGAACTTGCAACCTTTCGGTTACTAGTCGAACACTCTAACCACTAGGTCTAAAACAAGTTATTTATTTATTAGAATTTGACTAGAATTATTCAGTCTTTTTAGGTCTCATCAATAGTGAATTTAATCTTGCTTATTGATAACGTTTGGCTTGTCCATGGCTCAGACATAATGCATTTTACAGTAGGCCTATATCAGTGTGAATGCTATGTTAACAATATATTTCCATACTGAAGCCATGGAATTACTGTTCAAAAACAGAATCTACAATTATAGGATAGGCCTGCATTTAGTTCATTGGACAGTAAGGGGTCAAGTTGACACACCTTCAACATGTTTATTCATCAAAAGCCCCTTCGCACCACCGCCAGCTACTGTGACCATAATTCTGGCTGTGAAAATAGCAAAAAGAATTCTCACTCACCCCTGAACCTATTGCACTACCGCCAACGCTCCGGTTTTCTATTGTGTTAGGTTTGTTACAATAAAGCCGTGCACATACCTGCCATAATCACACTTTCATAACTAACATCTCAAAATTCAGAATATATACTAATTGCCTCTGTCGTGAAAATTGTTCTTCAAACATGATTTAAAAAAAGTATAGGCCTCACTCATCACAAATTGTAAAACAAACTCCTAAAGGCATGACTGACATCGGGAAAAGAGGGTATTGGTTATAAGCAGATATAGGCTATGACTGTCTGACTAGTGGCTTGTGTGGATATTTTAGTATGGTGATTAGCCAGAGTCTAAACTACCTGTGTTCAGGGCTTAATTGGTAAATCGGGAGGTGCTAGAACAAAAAGTGAGGACGAGAAAGGTGTGGCCTGGGAAATGCTCTGTGGTACCGGAAAGTGTGAGATATATATTTTTGGACTTTATAATAAAGCATTGCAAGGCATGTCATCACATTTGTGTAGTGGCATAGAGCAACTTACAGAAGTTGCACACATGAAGGAACATTCTTCGTAGCCAAGGGTATGGGAAAAAATGTGGTCTTTTAGAAATGTATTCCATGTAATTCTACATCATTTTAAAAATATATAAAACATATATTTTATGAAATATTGAACTTGGCCTTACTGCTATTAGCCCTTAGAAACGCATTGAATAACCAATTCATACATAGAAAAAACAAGTCAAAAATGTGTTTTGTTTCAAAAGTTTCTGTGCTATATCTGAGAGATATAAGAAAGATCATGAAATTATGATTTAAAACATTTTTTCTCTCCATATTTAAACCATTTATTTTGGCACTAAACTACTTCCAAAACAGAGAACATCATGTTTGTGAGAGCCTCATCTTATAGGCCAAACAGTTCAGACACTATAGACGTGTAGCTCTGCCACCTTCCACCACAGATGCGGAAGGCTGACATAGGTGATGGATTGAGATGCAGCCCACGCAAAACAAAACATATCTCTAGCTTAAATAGACAGATTTTGATGGAGATTTTTTTGATTATGCTAATTACATTTCCACGGAGGCGCGGATATCAACTCTAGGGGGTTTTAATACCTCACAAACGATGGAAATGACAGGCTACCTTGACACTGACAAACTGAGATCAATAAAAACGACTTTGTCTTAAATCCATCAATATCCTAGGCCTGGATGTGTGGAGACACACATATTGTAGGGTACAATATGAGGAGGAAATTATAGTCCTAAAAGCCAAAAGCTTTCCAGTTTCACTGACTCACCCAATTATGTGCAGCTCACTCGCCAGAGCTGGTCGATGCTCGTGTCAAAAGCCTACCTCTTTCTTTTGTTTTACTTTGTAAAATAATATTCGCTCAATAGGCCTATTTAGAAGTTGAATATGTTGGTATCCTACAGCAGACAGATTAGAGTCTTCTCTTTTCAGCAGGAGCCATTTGCTTTCCAACCTGTGTTTTCTCGCGATTTTATTTGAAATATTGCGAAAGACCTGTTTTGTCTGTATGCTTTTCAAGAAGCTATTGATCCTCTGTGGCTAAATTATAGGCCTACTCGTGGTGTAACAGGCCTAGGCTATTCTGAATTATTTCATTTATTTCTGACAGACAGCATTCATTCTATAACTTTGGGAAATGTATTTCAATTTATCAGGGGTGCTCCGCACCTCCAGCACCTCCAGCACTCTTCCCGAGGCTATGATTCTATAAGGAAATGAATTATGAAGTGCTGCGGGTAGGCTATCTGCAAACCGGCCAAATCAAATGTTATGCTGCTGTGGCAGTACTGTTGCTATTTAAACTAGGTAGCTTGCTACACACACTCGACCACTGACCGCATTTAAAACCATGCATGTTTGGATACCGGGGTACAGGGCAGACTGGGAGAAAGGCACAAAGGGCGCATGTGAGCTCCATACCGAAGCAGTCTAACGGACAGGGTAGGGGTGGCGAACCTGACGACCTCACGACCACTTGGGGGCAGTGGGTTCATAACAACAACGACAAAAAACGTAAACAAAAAAAATATACAGTGACTCCAAAAGTATTGGGACAGTGACACATTTTATTGTTGTTCTGGCTCTGTACTCCACTTTGGATTTGAAATGATACAATGACTATGAGGTTAAAGTGCAGACTGTCAACTTTAATTTGAGGGTATTTTCATCCGTATCGGCATGAAACAGTTAGAAGTTACAGTACTTTTCGTACATAGACCCCACATTTTAAGGGAACAAAATTGTTGGGACAAATTCACTTAGATATGTATTAAAGTAGTCAAAGGTTTAGTATTTGGTCCCATATTCCTAGAATGCAATGATTACATCAAGCTTGTGACTCTACAAAGTTGTTGGATGCATTTGCTGTTTGTTTTGGTTGTGTTTCAGATGATAATAAATGCTAAATAATATATTGTGTCATTTTGGAGTCACTTTTACTATCAATAAGAATAAAATATGTTTCTAAACACTTCTACATTCATGTGGTTGCTACCATAAATACAGATAGTCGTGAATGAATTGTGAATAATGAAGTGAGAAAGTTATAGATGCACAAATATCAAACCCCCAAGATATGCTAGACTCTTAACATTACAATAACAGGGGAGGTTAGCATTCTTTTGCGTGGGGTATGATAATTGTGCATCTTTAACTTTCTCACTCATCATTGTTCACGATTCAATCAGGATTATCCATAATCATGGTAGTAGCATCCACATTAATGTACACATTAAACACATTCTATTCATATTTACAATAACAGTGACTCCAAATGACACAATACATCATTTACCATTCATTTCTATTGGGCACAAAATAATCTGAAACACAACTGAAACAAACAACAAACGCATCCAACAAGTTTGTAGAGTCACAAGCTTGATGTAGTCATTGTGTGCTATGAATATGGGATCAAATACTATACTTTTGACTACTTTAATACACATAAGTGTATTTGTCCTAATACTTTTGGACCCTTAAAATGGAGGGACTATGTAAAAACAACAGTGCTCTAATTTCTAAACGGGTCACACAATGTGGATGAAAATAACCCCCAAAAATGTAAGATGACAGTCTGCACTTTAACCTCATATTCATTGTATCATTTCAAATCCAAAGTGCTGGAGTACAGAGCCAAACAACAAAAGGGTGTCACTGTCACTGGCACTAGACGAGTGTGTGGGGCAAAGGAGCAGGTGCTTGGGCACAGGTAGACCCCTATCTGTGCACGTGCCTGGCCCACTGTGTCCCAGCCTGATGCTAAAATACGTTTTTATGACTGACTTGTTGGCAAGTCCTATATTAGATCGTTTCATAATGTTTGTTAGCACCTGACGGAAGCTTAGCCAAATGTACTCTAAAGTGCAAATTAACATTCTCTACAGTGTTTGCCACAATCGAGCCATGAGCCATGCCTAACCCTTCCACATCTTTAGGTTGTAGCTCGGTGCCATATATCTACCGTGTGTAATGCCCATCCCTACTGTTAGCAGATCCAGTCGTGGCTTGTCTCAGTCTCAGTGTTGGCCTGATCCCCCGTCTGGTCTGACTCTCCCATCCGTATTGTCTCCAGCCCCAGTAATAGTTCGGTCATAACTCTCTCTCTGTCCCTCTGACATTCACCAACACTGCCGTCCCCATTGTTAACACATCCCATAGCAGGCCTTGCTAAAGGTTAGCCAGCCTAGCTTCCAGACTTTGTTCCACTCACTCCCCCCTTCGCCTTGTATTGTTAACAGCTGAGATGAGTGAGCTTGGCTGGGGAGAGAGAGGAAGAAACACTGGGTAACATGATTTAGGTTCACATACTCTGTCTGGACTCTCCCAGGACCCTATGAAAGGCAACAGATTGTAAACTCTGTGTGACTCAGCCGCTGCCTGGGGATCCGTGGGGCTCTACTGCCATCTGCTGGTAGGGGCTTCCTCTTGACAACTGCATGAGGCGAATGGGAACTTAGATTTCAGAAAAGTGGTTCATACTCTTTAAACAAGCTGGGTCAAATGTTATTCCAAACAAACAAATGAAAACAGTGGTAATGATGAGCAACAAAGATTCTTTGTTGACTTTAACTATATTCTACATTCATTCCTCAATGAAAATGGATTTTAATATCCCCTGTATTAGTGAAACTTTTACTGTTCACCTCAACAGCCAATTGGCTTCGGATTTACATTGGTTGAAAGAACATGATGATTTAATACAGAAATAGATGAATGCAGCAGGGTCATTCCACCAATGTGGTGCTATTTGAGAAGTGTAACTTGGTGATATTTTTTTTTTTTTTTTTTGGGGGTTCACCTAATTTTAACATTCTGTCATAAAGAGCACATGTTCCACTTCATAAAAAACATGTTTCCCCATCTCAATAGGTTAAATAAATATAAATGTGTATAGTAATTGCTTATTAAGTTCCAAATAAAGTCACTGGGATTGAGGATTGATGATTTCATCTTAAATCAGCCATCAATCCCCTCGTCACAGGGGGAGTGGAAGCTTGTTGTTTGCAACAGGGAGTGGCAATTGAATGCAAGCTTCACATTTTTTTTTTTTTTTTACTGCCTATACATTTCTAGCCTGTCTGTCTGTGGGTAACAGGTTTGACGTGTTCTGCTCGACCCACTCAGTTTTCCACCACAAAACACCAGAAAAGGGCCCAAACGAGAACCAGATCTCGTGCTTTTACGCTAAGATTTGATTATTAGATGTTCAATGTTTCTATTGAAATAAATATTTTAAAAGGAATAGTTTAAAATGAGAGTTCAGTTCACGTAAACAGCGTTCCACCTTAAAATGAGGGGCAGACGTAAATGAATCACATGAAATAAATAATAATCTTTGACTTTGTCAAACTGTTTTGGGATTAAGTGGGTTGAAATATTCCTAGACGTGACAGAGGGATGCCGGAGGAACATGTCAAAATGCTGAATTTTGTCACGTTAGCAAGCCTTTATTCATATCAAAATCTTGATTGAATTATCCATGTGGTCTGTATTAAAGAGCACTTTATATAAAAGGCTTTTTAAAAAATCAATATTGGTGCATCATTTCTACTCAAAATATCAAAGGGATGCAAAAGACAACCTTTTTGTGGAATGACGCAGTAAACACTATTATAAACAAACACATTTGATTCAATCGTATTTGGAGGGAATCTCTGGCGAGTCTTCACAGATCCCACTACCTGTGCCGGGCCTATTTCAGACAACAGAACAGACACAAAACTATCCATCACTTCCGTGGATAAAAATGTGTCTCCTCATACAAAAGGAAGATGAAAAATGGATGAAATTCTAAGAGGGGTGAGCAGATGGATTATGAACTATAAATGTATAACAAATGAACCATGTGGGGGGGGGTCTAGGACTTCTCAATCAATCACTGCTTTAACCAGGCAGCAGGCAGCGTCTCGTCGGATCTGAGACAGCAGACAGAGAGACACAGTCTCTGTCCCAAGAGGCACACTATTCCCTATGTAGTGCACTACTTTTGACCAGATCCCTATGGTCCCTGGTGAAAAGTAGGTGCACTATCAAGGGG